>NC_057403.1:22177989-22226853 GCF_019320065.1 Cervus canadensis | reverse complement strand
TTGGCTGGAGTAAGAATCTCGTCTCAGGCTTGACGTTCTTTTCCAGGCTCACTGGTGGCTGAGAGAACTCGGTTCCTTCTGTTTGGGGAACTTCCATCAGAGTTTTGCCACATTCCCTCATCCATGTTTTCCAACACTATATGGAAACATATCAACTGTTATGCCCGATGTCCGAATCCCCGAGCGGGAAGAGAGAGAAGGCTTCCAAGACAATGCAACTCGCAAAAAGGGAAGTTTATTACTGTCTCGAGCCAGGGCTTTCTGCCACAAACATCACAGTGGTGCAGGGTCAGAAAGCGCCGAGCTCAAGCTTGGTACACAAATTTATAAGATATGCAAAAGCGGTTAGTAGCTGGCTTAAGCGGATTGGTTACATGTTTGCAAAGTAATTCTATTGGTACAGACTTTCGAGGGCTTTTCAGCTCTCCCTTTGTTCTTATTGGGCGCATATTGATTGGCTGGCTCCAGGTTACCTGATGGGGGTAGGGAATCTTACCATTTCGGGGGAAGCTAAAACTTAGGTCCAGGCCGCCCGTCATGGTATTAACCCTGGCAGCCTCACATTCCCCCCTGTCTTCTTGTTCCTGTAGAGGAATCCTTCTCTTCATCCTGAGCTACCATCTGATATTGCTGCCTCAATACCATAATCTGAATGGTATTTAGACGTTCTTTAATAAATGACATTAGCCGGTTTAAAATACAAGGGCCAAATGTGAGTGTTAATAATAGCACTATAAGCGGGCCCAGGAGGGTGGAAACTAAGGTGGTCAGCCAGGGGGAGCGTTGAAACCAAGACTCAAACCATCCCTGCTGGGCCTCCCGTTCCCTCTTTCGTTGCGCCAGCCCTTCTCTTACTTTTGCCATAGATTCTCTTACCACTCCTGTATGGTCTGCATAGAAACAACATTCTTCTCCCAGAGCCGCGCAGACCCCACCCTGTTGGAGAAAAATCAAGTCCAATCCTCTCCTATTCTGCAAGACCACCTCAGACAAGGAAGTCAGAGACTTCTCTAAGTGGCTGATTGATTCTTCTATGCGAGTTATATCTTCATCTATGGCGGCTCGTAGGGAAGAAAACCCTTGGCCTTGCAGAGATAGTGAAGCTATTCCTGTCCCTGCTCCTGCCAGCCCAAGACTGAACAAGGCTGCCATGGTGATCGCACTGATTGGCTCTCTCTTTTGTCTTGGCAATTCTCGGTCCCAATGTGAGTACATAACCTCTTCAGAGTGGTATAAGATTTTTGGCATTACAGCAACCAGAACACAGAATTCTTGACTCTGGTTAAAAACCTTCACATTTAAACATGGGGTTAGCCCAGTATGTGAACAAATCCACCAGCCCCCAACCTCTGGCACAATCCAATTTTTGCCATATAAGCGTAGGTTACTAATAGTCCGGGCACAGAGGGAAGTTTTATCATGTGGCACTGTGCCCAAACAGAGTCCCTGTCCCCAAACTTCATTCATTGTGAGGCCAACCTTGCGTTCTTCCCATCGGCATGGGGGTGGGTTCTGGCCTGAAGATAAGTGGTAAGAGACATTGAGGCCTATGGCCTCATAGAAGGGGGGGTGAAGATTATAACAAAGCCAACAGGACTGGGTTGCATTAGGGTTGGTATGGTTTAAGACCGTAAAGGCTGCATTCACTAAGGCCCATAGGGGGTCCTGAATTGCTGAGCTAATGGTAACAGCCAGAGGGCCAGGGGTTTCTGTCAGTTTGCCTCTGAGGCTCGGGGTAGAGGAGATGTTAAATGTTCCTGGCAAGCTTGGTCTGAAGGGGGTTGGCTTGGGGGTCGCCTTGTGCCCCTGTAATGCTTTGACCAGATTGGGACCTAAACTATGTACCTGCACCGGCCCAATAACCTGTTTAATGATTAAAAGCTCGCCTGGGTAGGGGCCGGGCCAATTTACGTGAAGCTGAAAACCCCAAGTCAGTCCTGAGGTCCAGCAGTTTTCTTTTTTCGCCCGTTCCTGGTTAAATTGTACTCGTACCTGAGGCCCCTGGTGTCTACGGTCCTTGAAGGTGAAGCTAACTAGATCTCTGTTTCCGACATCCCACCTCTGGGGTCCATCACAAGAGGTCACACAACTCCAGCTCCTGCAATAATAGCTTTCTATGCCACCACAGGTTTTCCAGTTATTTCTTACATAGCCCGGGCAAGCCCAAAACCCCAACCTATGGTTTTTTATCCCATCCCTATAGTACTTATCATAGAGACCGTCCTGCTTTGCGAAGAGGCTTGAGAGGTCGAAGTTCAGGTCCGGCCACCAGGTGTTTGGAGGGTGGATTCCTGAGGTCTCATTGAGCAGCTCATGAGTTTGCCCGTCGTTGAGTTTCCATGTGATCTTAGCAGGTTGATGGGGGTTATGACTGGTCGCTCCTGGGTCGATGAGAGCTGCCATCAGCAGGAGAATTAGGAGGTCTCCCAGCGGACGAGTTTCAGTTTCAAAGGATTTGACGGGTGAGGACTCGCCTTCCATTCTGCTCGCGCTTTTTCCTGTTCTTCCGATGTGGCTTGCCGCACGTGATTGCAATGAACCCAGGGTCCAATCCCATCGACCTTGACAGCGGTAGGAGTGGTAAGGAGAACAACATAAGGGCCTTTCCATCTAGGTTCTAATACTTTAGATTGGTGTCGTTTTACCCAAACCCAATCACCTGGGCCAATATTATGTGAGGGGAGGGCCCTCTTGTTTTGGCCCTCATGTATCTCTCGAATCAATTTCCAAACATGGTTATGCACCTTACTTAATGCTATCAGAGTTTGCTGGAATTGTCCCAAAGTAGGGGGTGGCAGATATTTTCCTTCGAAAATAGGATACACAGGAGGGGGTCTTCCATACAGAATCTCAAAAGGAGTAAGATTCAGCTTATAAGGGGTGTTACGTGCCCGAAAGAGTGCAAAGGGGAGGAGGGTCACCCAGTCCCCGCCAGTCTCTATTGCCAACTTTGTCAAAGTTTCTTTTAGGGTCCGATTCATTCTCTCAACCTGTCCTGAGCTCTGGGGATTATATTCGCAATGTAACTTCCATTTCGTCCCCAGAGCTTGGGCCAGCCCTTGTATAATCTGGCTCACAAAGGCAGGTCCATTATCAGAGCCCATAGTCACTGGCAGCCCATACCTAGGCACTATCTCCTCTAAGATCTTTTTAGCAACCACTATTGCTGTCTCTCCCTTAGTGGGGAAAGCTTCTACCCACCCCGAGAAGGTATCTACCAGTACCAACAGATAGCGGTACCCATACTTGCCTGGCCTTACCTCGGTGAAATCTATCTCCCAATGTTGCCCTGGCTTTTCCCCTCGGTACCTCGTTCCCGAGTGCTGCTTCTTCTCTGCCCTCATCAGCTGGCACGCTTTGCAGGCTTGAATTATCTCTCGTACAGTTACATTTTGACGAGGGAACCTCAGGCAGGCCATCTGGAGAAGTGTTAGGGTCTTTTTTTCTCCCAAGTGTGTAGTTGTGTGCAGGTGTTCACACAGGTGACGACCCAGGGAGGCAGGCAAGATCAGGTTGTTGTTTTGGTCTCGGTACCATCCATCTTGGTCATCTTTCTGGAGGGTGGTATCCTTGTTGATCCAGGCGAGATCAGGGAGGGAATATTCGGGAACTGGTGGCAAGGTCCCCATACCAGGAGGTGGAAGTCCCACGGCTAATATGGGGGCGGCGTAGTCCCGGCTAGCCGCTTCTCGAGCGGCCGCATCAGCAGCACAATTGCCCCGCGCCTTAGGGTCTTCTCCCTTCTGGTGACTGGGGACATGTACTATAGCTACTGCCCGGGGTAGTTGGACAGCTTCCAAGAGCCTGCGAATCTCAGGCAGATTTTTGACCTCTTTTCCCTCAGCTGTCCGAAATCCCCTTTCTTGGTATATGGGACCTTGAATATGGGCAGTGCTGAAAGCATATCGGCTGTCAGTAAAAATGGTGACTCTCTTCCCTTTGGCTTGCTCCAGAGCCTGTATTAGGGCAATCAATTCTGCTTTTTGTGCAGAAGTGTTTGGGGGTAGTGTCTCAGCCCATATCCTCTGCCCTGAATCATCAACTATGGCTGCTCCCGCCTTCCTTTGCCCATCTTTTACATAACTGCTCCCATCGGTGAACCATACTAGCTCACTGTTGCTTAGGGGTACATCAGTTAAGTCTTTTCATGCCGCCAGGGCCTCAGCCAGTATCTCAATGCAATCATGGAGAGGGCTGTCCTTCTCTGGGTTGGGTAGGAGCGTGGCCGGATTTAGGAAGCAAGGGGTCTGAAAACGCACCCGTGGGGCATCGAGCAGCAAGGCCTGGTAGTGTGTCAAGCGGGCATTGGAGATCCACTTACCCGGCGGCTGCTTTAAAACCCCTTCTACGGCGTGGGGGGTGTAAACCGAGAGTTGCTGTCCATACGTCAACTTGTCAGCGTCGCGGACGAGGAGGGCTGTAGCTGCAATGATGCGAAGGCAAGGGGGCCACCCAGCGGCCACCGGGTCTAATCGCTTCGAAAGGTATGCTACCGGCCGCTTCCATGGTCCCCATTGTTGAGTCAAGACCCCCTTTCCTATTCCTTGCTTTTCATCTACAAACAGCTGGAATGGCTTATTTGGGTTAGGCAGGGCAAGGGCTGGGGCTTCTAGTAGGGCCCGTCTGAGTGTCTGGAGAGCCTGTTTCCTTGGCTCAGTCCAAGTCCAGTTTGGGGTCTCTTTACTTCCCTCATATAAGGGCCGGGCCTTCTCAGCAAACCCCATAATCCACAGTCTGCAATATCCAACAGTCCCCAGAAACTCTCTCACCTGGCGGGGGTTTTTGGGCTCTGGTATCTGCAATATTGTTTCTTTCATGGCCTGGGTTAGCCACCTTTGCCCCTGCCTGATCTTATACCCCAAATAGGTGACCTCTTGCCGGGCTATTTGTGCCTTCTTTGCACTAGCGCGATACCCCAAAATGCCTAGGGTCTGTAATAGGTCCCCAGTGGCACGGCTGCAAGCTTCCTCTGTGGTTCCAGCCAACATAAGGTCATCTACATATTGTAGCAGAATGACCTCTGGGTGGCAAGCCCGATATTCGTAGAGGTCCTCACTCAGAGCCTCATTAAACAAGGTAGGGGAGTTCTTGAACCCCTGTGGGAGGCGGGTCCAAGTTAATTGTACTACTGGTTGGCCCTACTCCTCAGTCCACTCAAAGGCAAATATCTCTTGGCTCTGGACTGCCAGGGGTAGGCTGAAAAAGGCATCCTTCAAGTCCAGCACAGTGTATCAAGTGTACTCAGGCAGTAAACTGCTCAGGAGGGTATACGGGTCAGGGACAGTTGGGTGTATGTCACTCACCCGTTTGTTGACTTCTCGCAGGTCTTGGACAGGTCTGTAATCTGTCCCCCCTGGCTTCTTCACCGGCAGTAAGGGGGTGTGGGGATTGGCATCGCCTGAGAATTCCGGCCTCCATGAGCCGTCGAATGTGGGGAGTGATCCCCCGCTGAGCTTCTTGGCTCATAGGGTACTGTCTCACCCTCACAGGAACTGCCTCGGCCTTTAGCTCGATGACGACCGGATGTCTCTGTTTGGCTAGTCCCATTCCTGCTGTTTCTGCCCAGGCCAATGGATATTTATGGACCCACGGTTGTACATCTAGTGCTATGGTCTCTGAGGGCTTAGGCGCAAAAAGTCTGTATTCATCTCTTAAGGCTAGGGACAAGACATGTATCGGTTGTCCAAGTCCATCCGTGACTGACATTCCCCCGGGGCCAAAATGGATCTGAGCATTAACTTTAGTCAACAAGTCTCTTCCAAGTAGAGGGGCTGGGCATTCTGGTATCACCAAAAACGAATGGGACACCTGGTGGGTCCCCAGATTTACTTTCCGTTCTGTGGTCCAACAATATCTTCTTGTCCCCGTGGCTCCTTGCACTAAGCTGGTTTTCTTGGACATTGGTCCCAGTTTTTTATTTAAAACAGAGTGTTGGGCGCCAGTATCTACCATGAAGCCAACGGGTTTCCCCTCCACATGTATGGTTACCCAGGACTCGGGGAGGGGTGCCGAGTCTCGACTCCCCTAGTCACTGTCTTCCCCCGCATATAGAACTCGAGTTCCAGGGGGGATTTTCTCTCTCTGGGTCATTCCTCTCCTTGAGTCCCTCTTAGGGCACTCGTTTTTCCAGTGCCCCTGTTCTTTGCAGTAGGCGCACTGATCCTTCTTTAGGGCCTGCCTTTTTGGTTTTTCTTTTTCTCCCGTCCGGGGATCTCGAGGTTCCCTCAATTCTGTTCCGGCCTTTATCCCCGCAAAAAGAATCTGGGCTAGCTCCTTCTGGTTCTTCCGGTTTTCCCTCGCCCTATGTTCCCTATCTTCTTTCCTGATCTTCTCCGCTAATTCCCTTTCCTCCCGCCGAATTCGCTCTTCCCTTTCTTCTGGGGTCTCCCTATTATTAAATACCTTTTCAGCTACTTTCAGTAAATCCTGTATTGTCTGTTCTCCAAATCCCTCCACCTTTTGTAATTTCTTCCTAATATCTGGGGCTGCCTGATTCACAAACGCTAACAGAACTGCAGCGCGTGACTCCTCAGCCTGGGGGTCCATAGGTGTATATTGCCTGAAAGCTTCCATCAGCCTCTCTAGGAAGGCTGCCGGGCTTTCAGTGGGCTCTTGCCTTACTAAATTTACCTTTGCCAGATTTGTCAGCTTTCTTGCTGCAGCTTGCAGGCCACCTATTAGAGTCTGGCGGTACACTCAGAGACGCTCCCTACCTTCCACTCGCTCAAAATCTCAGTTAGGCCGCAACAGAGGAAACCCCTCGTCCACAAGATGAGGCTGGGCGGTTGGCCTCCCGTCGACCCCTGGGACCCGTTTCCGCGCCTCTGCCAGAATTCGCTCCCGTTCTTCCGTGGTGAAGAGCACCTGCAACAGCTGCTGACAATCATCCCAGGTGGGATTATGAGTGAACAAAATGGAATCTAAGAGGTCAATGAGGCCTTGGGGTTTCTCTGAGAAAGGAGGGTTTTGGGTCTTCCAATTGTACAGGTCACTCGTGGAAAAGGGCCAGTACTGATAGGTTCGCTCTCCGTCCGGGTTAGTTGGTCCCACTCGGACGGGGAGCGCCTGAACAGTGGATGAAGGTAACTCTGGGTCCCCAGGGTCTTGTTTACCCCTATCTCCCTTAGTTTTCCCCCGGGTCCCCAATGCCAGTCCCCAATCACGGTCGGTTCCCGTTGGCCCTCTTAATCCTCTCGGTTCACCTGTGGGAGCTTCTCTCCTCGCAGGGGATTGCAAGGAGGGCACATATGGCGGAGGCCTTATCTCCGTTTCTAGATCTATCAGGTTTGGATAAGATGATTCCTGAAGGACTGGTTTTGGGTCCTCTTTCTTTTTGGTTTCCTCTGGGGGGTCTCCATCACCAGGACCTGTGAATTGGAGGAACTAGGAAGTTTGTGAACAAAAGGTTTTAACCATTTAGGCGGATTTTCCACTAGATCCTGCCAGACAATGACATAGGGGACCTGACTCGGATGGCCCCAGGGATCAGGAGCCATAATCTTCTCCTTCACAGCCTGTATGATGGATGGTTGAAAGGTGCCTTCCGGAGGCCATCCAACCTGAAAGGCGGGCCACTCTGCAGAACAAAAAGTTATTAATTTACTTTTCTTGACTAGCAAAGACAAGTTATGGGCCCTGGCCCTGACATCCGAAAAATGGTCACTCATGAGAGAAAGTGGGGTAGATTCTCCCTGCCCCATGGTCAAAGAATAAACGGTAAGGAAGAGAGAGAGGAAGTCACTGAGAACGACCACCAAAAATCCTACCGGGAGTGGTGGCGGCCAAGAGCTTGGGCTTATGGTATGCTTTTGGAACTGTTTATGTGCCTGCGTCGTTGCACGGAAGTTTTCTTGCTGGGGGCGGGCACCCTAGGGGTTTCTAGCCTGTTCCGTGACCCCCTTATCCTCTCACGGGAGTCTTCAAGTGGCAGGCGCCCTCATGGCCTTTAAGTGCCTGACCCGTGCCCACAAGAAGAATTTTAGGCCACGTCCTCAGTTAGGGATGTTAAAGGAGAGTTTCACCCGGTCGGGCTCTAGTTACTGAGGCTTACTTATTGTAGGGCCTTCAGAGTCCGCCAGAGTGTAGCCCTGGCCAGGACTCATCAATTGCCCCCACAACCGTTCGCCTGTTCACTGAAACTCCCGAAAAGAAAAGGAGTTGAGGGCAGATCAGAGAAGAAGAGAAGGAGAATAAGTCAGAAGTGAGAAAGAACGATGCACAAGAAGAGAACGAGACTAGAGACAATGCCCGCACACACAAAAACACGGAGAGCCAAAGAGAAACACACGGACAAACAAACGTCGGCCGATGACACAGCGCTGGGTTTTCGGGCCCCCTGAATTTCCTTGCCTCCCGGTAGCAGGTTCACCTTACCAAATGGCGTCCGCTGTTCACCAGACTCGGGGTCGGGAGAGGAACTTTCCTTCCCGCGGAGTCGGCTGCCTCCCAGCGCGTCCGCTGGCCTCGGCCTTACGCCGGCTGGCCCCCCTTTATAGAAAGCCTTCCCGCGGAGTCGGCTGCCTCCCAGCGCATCCGCTGGCCTCGGCCTTACGCCGGCTGGCCCCCCTTTATAGAAACCCTTCCTTCTGTGCCAGATACCTCCCTGCTTCCCAGCAGGGCCTTGGATTTACTCTGGACTTTCCTGAGCACTGGTGTTATTATTTATCCTTCCCCTTTGTCCTGTAAGCGTTCCCTTCTCCCGGTCAAGGGATCCCGGACGAGCCCCCAAATGTTATGCCTGATGTCCGAATCCCCGAGCGGGAAGAGAGAGAAGGCTTCCAAGACAATGCAACTCGCAAAAAAGGGAAGTTTATTCCTGTCTCGAGCCAGGGCTTTCTGCCACAAACATCACAGTGGTGCAGGGTCAGAAAGCGCCAAGCTCAAGCTTGTTACACAAGTTTATAAGATATGCAAAAGCGGTTAGTAGCTGGCTTAAGCGGATTGGTTACATGTTTGCAAAGCAATTCTATTGGTACAGACTTTCGCGGGCTTTTTTCAAACCTGGGCGTTCGCGGGCTTTTCAGCTCTCCCTTTGTTCTTACTGGGCGCATATTGATTGGCTGGCTCCAGGTTACCTGATGGGGGTAGGGAATCTTACCATTTCGGGGGAAGCTAAAACTTAGTCCAGGCCGCCCGTCATGGTATTAACCCTGGCAGCCTCACACCACTGAGGCACCGCTACGAGTTAAGACGCAGGCACAGCCTGACCGAAAGCAAGGAGATACTCATGTTTTGCGAGAAAGCGAGAACGACTTTATTTATGTGTTAAAGGAATTTCTTAAACTGATTTGTCTGCGTGCAATTAAACCTATTTTGAAGTTTTTAACAGGAAAGATTGTCGGTCCTACGAGAACCTGGTTTCTCCTTTACATTGCACCCAGATGTCCCACAGGTTGATGAAGCAATAAGTAGAAATCCAGTTTAAACAACGTTTGAAACGACTTGGAAACGATTTGTTGAATGATACTTGACGTCCTTGCCGCATCTCCCGGAAAATGATCAAATGAACTATGAATGAGAATTGAAAATATTTGAAAACAGCATGACTTCTACATGGTTTGGTTTTTTTTTTTTCCATCCCTTCCCAATCCAGTTTCTGTAGACACATTTAGTTACATGTTAGGAGGGACAGTCCCCATCCAAAAGTACTCAATAGCAAGTAGATATTTTCACCCTAAATTTTTACCCTTCTTTTCCTGTAGTTTCTTAGAAAATACTCCATTTGTAAATTTGAATTTGGCTGTCCATTTTGAGTCTTCTGGCTCCTCATTTTGAACACTTCCATTTTCTTGTTTCTGTAGAGCCTTGGAGCGTCTCTTCTCTCTCGTTTTTGCCTCTCAAATTCTTGTTTCTTCGCAGCACGTGTAGCTTGCTCCTATTCTTCCTGTGCCTTTTGGTTTGATGTTTTCTTTGGATTGTTTGATAGAGTATATTCTCGTGCTACAATGGCCTTCTGACAAAGCCAGTTCAACGGGATTTTGGCGGTCTTCTGGGAAAGACTGCTCACCTTGTTCTAACCAGGACTGGTCAGCTTCTCTCAGCTGCCTGCTGAGTGTTTCCTCTCCAGCTAAGTAGACATGGTGCAGGTGATCAGGGTGTTAGGGGAAGCGCACTGATTCCACCCTGGCCAGGCACCTAGTAATCATTGCCATGAGTTGTTTCATGACAGGAGGTTCTGGCAAGGAACAGGGAGCTAATGAGCCTCCACCAACCAGAAGAGTTTGGGAAAGGTCCAAAGGAGACACCATATGTCCGACCACCTCGCAGAATCCTTCTCTCTGGCATCCATCTGGGCTGAAGAAGGCCTGCACCACCGGAAGGACTCTGAGTCAGAATGATCGGCTAAAGACAATCCGGAAACTAATCCCATCACCATAAAACCCGAGACTGCAGGCCGTGTGATAGAGCTGTTCTCCTGGGTTCCCTTCCCCTTGGGGTTCCCTTCTCCACCGGGTGCCCTCTCCGAAGAAAACTTCCCATTTTGTCAGCACATGTGTCTCCTCGGGCGATTCATTTCCGAGTGTTAGACAAGATCCTGGTTTCGAGCCCTGGAAGGGGTCGCCTTTCCTGCAACTGGAGGATGAAGCAGACAGAGCTGGGCTCCGTCTCAGGCCAGGCTGCGAACACTAGGCTACACGCCTGGTCACCCTCCCAATGGACTCTGAACTTTGTGCCCGGTGTCTTTAGAAGTGGCATACCAATGGGAAACCAGACCCCCGGGTCAAAGAGCCTCAGGACTGGTACTTGGACTCTCCATTGCCTAAAAGAATATGCTAATTATCTCTGTAACAGAACAAAGTCGTAAATCCCATTATATTTCTCGGGATATGACCACAGTCCGACTGATACATGTCAACTGTTTATCCAGTCTTGTGACACATGAATCATGGGTTCACTTTGATCGTAGCTCTCTTTTACCTTGTCCAGACTAGTTTCAAGGAATCTGGGGAGGTGGGTTTGAGCAAGTACACTCAGGGTATATAAGGTTTTCACAAAAACTGGTCGGGGTCTTGGCTGAGAGGAGACTTTGCCTTGGGCCTGCCGGTGTAGTAATCTGCACTCCACTATCTGCATTGTCCTTCTGAGTGAGTTTGTTTCCGGGAAGCCGTGGCTACAACACAACACATGGCGAGTCTGGTGGGATCCTTCTTGGCTGCAACTGACAGCCTGACCACTCAAGGTACTCAGCGGCCAGCTTGCCTGCCAATGGACCAGACCCAGCAGCCTCAGCCGGGACCCGTTTGTCCCTGGTCTCCTCCTGACGCAGAGCACTGGGCAGAGTGCCCCGACCGGTAAGGAACAAGAGACTTTATTGACCTCTCTCCCCTTCCCTCTCTCTTTCTTCTCCTTACCCCTTCCTATCCTTCCCGTTTTTTCTAGTGCCCCGGTCCTGGATGCAGGAATCTCATCGAAGGGCCTCAGCCTGAGCTGAGGATTGGAAACTGATCACCTCCTCTTGGCAGAGAACTCGAATTCTGGTTCTGTTCTGGTCTGACTTCTGGTAGGGCCGAGATCCAGTCCTCCTTCTCTGGAGGCCCAGGGTAAAGTCCCATAAGGCCTGGGTATCTGCAGGTGGCAGGAGACATCTGCAAGGCCACCCCTTTTGCCCCCTTCTCCCGCGTCCTCCCCCTTCTTCTTTCAACCTGGCTTCCTTTCCTCCTTTTGAAATCTCTGAAGACCTGAGATATTTTCCTTTACTCTGTTAGCACTTGTATCTGAAGTTCTGTGTCTCTATAGGAGGTTTTTTGAGAGACACTATTTTTGTATTTAAGGGAGTGTCCGATGAGAACTGCCAGGTTTATATGTGTGTGTTTTAACTCTGTGTTCTGTGTGGTCCTTTTTGATGGCCATGTTGCTTTCTCTGGCCATCGTTTGGCTTAGACCTGCCACCATTCTCTTAGAACCTGATTTTCTTTCCCTGTGCCTTGAGACTAGGGCTCTGGCTCTGTTCTCAGGAACACTTATCTAGACCATCTCTAACTCCTGAGACTGAACCATAGCTACTCTACTTTGACCTTTAATTGTAAAATTTTGAAAAACGGGAAAAAGCCTTTAAAAGTTTTATTTATTTCAACTGGTTTTTATAAACGAGTAAATTTTATATTGTAATATCTAATTCATGACTAAGCTTAGAAAATGAAGCTAGATCTTGGGTACTGTTTTATGGCCTAGTCCAGTAAACAGCCCATTGAGTGGCCTGTCAACAAAATCTTTGCCAAACCTGAGAACGGACATTCTCAGCACCGTGGGATCAAATGGTCATGAAATGCCCCCTCAGAATCATGGTCAAGTTTATGAGCAAAGAGGGGCTCTACCAGCTGAAAACTGACACTTGCCATCTACGCCTACAAGGATTAAATCATGGCCACTGCAACTGCTGACTTTCAACTCCCCTCAAAGGAGTTCAGGGTGAAAATCAGAAATGAGGCACTCTGTGCTCTGGGGAAAAATGACAGAACAGGCCTTCAAATAGTTAGATCTTTTCAGGAGAAGATTGTACGAGTTCCAATTCTTGCCTTTTCTCTCACCTAGACAAACACTGAGAGTTTGATGTTGAAACTCCAATTAAAAATCTTAATTTGTCTATTTAAAAAATAATTATAATATACCAGGGACATACATGTAACCTTGTTCTCTATTTTTCATGTCTCCTGTAAATGTGTTAGCATACTTTGATAATTTAAAAATAAAAAAGAGAAAAAATGAATAAAGATTAACAATTTACAAAATCGGGGGAAAGATTGATATGCAGTGGGCCTCTCCCTCTAGTGCTATTGCTGTTGGCAGCCCTTAGCACCTGGTAACTGAGATTGATCCTGTGCAGAGAGGACCCAGGGGTACACGGTACTAAACAGGTGTCAGTTCAGATCATTTTTCCTTTTACCCTCTTCTGCTGAACTTCTAACAGTGGGAGCAGATTGCCGTCCTGGTCCTGTTTATTTATTTCAAGTATAGCTGATTTACAATGTCGGGTTTGATTTCTGCTACACTGCAGAGTGATTTATTGACATATCTATATATTCTTTTTCATCTTTTTTTTCATTGTGGTTCATCTCACGGTAATGGGTGCTGTCCTCCAGGGCCTTGGTGCTTACCCCCCCTCTATATAGTAGTTTCCATCTGCCAGTCCCAAACTTCCAATCCTTCCCTCTCCTAACCACTTCCCCTTGGCAACCACAAGTTGTTCTCTATGTCTGTGAGTCTGTTTTTGCTTCAAAGATAAGTTTGTTTATGTCTTATTTTAGATTCCACATAAGAGTGATATATGGTATTTGTCTTTGTCTTTCTGATTTACCTCACTCAGTATGATAAACCCTAGGGCTGTCCATGTTGCTTCAAATCACATTATTTCATTATTTTTAGGAGCCGAGTGATGCTCCATTATATAGACACACACACACACACACACACACACACACACACCCCACAACTTCTGTGTCCGTGCATCTGTTGGTGGACATTTAGTAGTTTCCATGTCTTGGCTATTGTCAATAGTCTGGGCTGTTATGAACACCGGGGTCCATCTGTCTTTTTGAATTACACATGTGTCTCAGTGTATGCCCAGAACTGGGATTGCAAGATACATGGCAACTATATTTTTAGATTTTTTGAGGAACCTTCATATTGCTTCCAAGTGGTTGCACCAGTTGACATCCCCCCACCTGTTCTCCACACCCCCTCCAGCATGGATTATTTGGACACTAGTTTCTCTTCCTGCCTCCTCCCCTCGGCTGCCGTCAATGTCCCCGTCCCCAGTGGCTGCAGCATAAAACCTGTGCCGGTCGTGCAGACGCTACACGGGGTCACCCCCACCCCCAGGGCACTCGAGCCTCCCTTCCACCCATTTCCACCCTGGGTCTGGGCTCCTTGTCCTCCCAGAACCAGAACCACTCCCTTCATTATCTTGGTGGGTTCACATCCTAATGATCCAGAGGCTGAACTCAGGTTCATATACCCCAATCAGCTTACCACATACCAGGGATTCTAATCCAAATGATGCTCAGTTCCTGCCTGCCAGGAATTTAGGACTAGACAAAAGAAAAGAGACACAGACTGTAAATCTTACCATGAGGAACTGTAGGTTTTTTTTTTCCTTTTGGCCACACTGTGCAGCTTGCAGGGTCTCAGTTCCCCAAACAGGCATTGAGCCCAGGGCCTCAAAAGTGAAAGAGCAGAGTCTTAACTACTAGATATCCAGGGAATTCCAAATTCCTGTTGTGTGTCCTTTGAAATCTGCACAGTCTCTCAAGAAGGAGTTTGCTTCTTATGGCTGCTGTTACCACCCAGCACACACAGAACACGATCCTGATCTTTGAGGTCTGGA
This sequence comes from Cervus canadensis, assembly GCF_019320065.1. Lineage (NCBI taxonomy): Eukaryota > Metazoa > Chordata > Mammalia > Artiodactyla > Cervidae > Cervus > Cervus canadensis. The sequence continues at coordinate 22,212,530 of NC_057403.1, read as the reverse complement.
GGTGAGAGTCTGAAATGAACCCGACAGGGCTCAGATCAAGGGTCAGAAGGCTGTACTCCTTGAGACTTCAGGGACACCCAGGCTTAATGTGTTTCTCTCCCTTCCCTGCGGGCTGGGGACATGCTGTATGTAGCCTGCGCGTGGGGTCTTTGAGCACACACCTCGGCCCCGGGTCGGCCGCACTTGGGGCTCTGGAGCCCTGCGCCAGGTGGTCCTGGCTGCTGGCTGCTCCCAGGAGTGGGTGGGGGGCAACCGAAGAAGGGACTTTGGCTCAGCTGAGGGCAGTCTCTGCATCAGAGCGAGGGCCTCTGTGAGAGCATCAAGCAAGCTGGGCACAGGCACCACGCAGCGCGTCCCCAGCACGCACTGCACTGTGTAAGTGCTCTTGGAGGGAAAAGGATCAGACGCTCTGGGAATCTATATGAGATCCTTTGGAGACAGAAGGGGCAGAGAGGAGTGATCAGAAAGGTTAGGGTTCTGACGTGGGGTGAGGTGAGCGACCGTAAGACAGCAAAGCACACTCAGGGTTAAACTGTCACTAAGAGAAGGGACACTCTCCAGACCCAGCCCAGGGGGAGGAGTATGCAGACAGGAGCTCCATGTGCTACCACTTGAGAGTCTTGGAATTAAGGCCTTGGTATGGGAGCTCTGTGGGCTGTGTGTATGAGTGTTTGTGTGTGAAAATGTGGTGTATATTTGTGTGTATGTATGTAGGTACCTGCCTATGTATATGTGTGGACATGGGTGTGTATATGTGTATTCATGTAATTATATGTATCTGTGTGCTTGTATATTTCTATGTGTTGTGTGTTTGTGAAAGGTATTAGGAACACACAGGTGCAAATGACCTTGCCCGCAGGAGTCCCAGGGGCCCCTGAAGAAGACGGGATGGACAAAGGGCACAGGAAACCAGGTGGAGAAGGAGATTGGAATCCCTTGGTTCTAGAAACGCAGAGAATGAGCAGGGAGTGGCAGATGTCAGGACCCGAGAGGAGACAGAAGGCTTGAGCTGAGGGCTTGGACAGTTCAAAAAATGAAGGGACTTGAGGGATAGGGATGGGGGCAGAAAAGTTTCCTGGATTAGAGCCCAAGGGAAATGGAGACGCCAATGGGGGGCGGCCTTGGGGTGGGGACTAGAGTGTGGGACAGGAGGGCAGGATCCAGGCTCCAGCTGGGGCCAGGCTGAGAAAGGCTGGATTGCTCTCAGAGGGGGTCTGAGATGGGGCCGCCAGCATCTAGGGCAGCCATTCAGGAAAGTGAATGTCCACCTTGGGACACCAAACGTCCTTTAGTGGAGTTTTGCGAAGTGCTGAGATTTGTGTGTCGGTGAAACTGAGACCAAAGTGGAGGCTGAGAAGGATTCAGGACCCAGGGAAAGGAGGGGAGCTGAGCAGAAGAATCTAGAACACGGGACAGGGTGTGTGCAGGGAAGATACGGAGGATGAGTAAGACTGGGCTAGGCAGAGCCTAGCAGGATCTAGAAAAGCCAGGGAATGGGGAGGAGTTTGGGGGGCAGGGAATGAAGAGAGGGTCATTGTCGCTGGGAATGGGAGAGGAAGGTTGGGTTAGGAATAAACGCAGGGCTGGGGCTTTTGGGCAGTTTCATACTTTCGGCAAAAAGAGGCCTCTGGTGTATCTAGTGCTGTTGGAACCGCCTCGCGGGCCCCTTGGGAAGCCAGAGCTTGTTGGAGTCCACACCATCCACATGCGTCCCCTGCCAGGATGGTCCTTACACTCCGAGGGTTCCTCCGTGGTGCAGAGCTTCTCCTTGTCTCTGTTCTGACCCTCTTCTCTCCTTGAAGACTGGCACCGGGGCCTTGTGCACCCCCGACTCTGCTCAGGGCCACCCTGACACCTCTGGCCCCTCCGCTCAGATCAGGAACCGGCCTCCTGAGCGCCCAGGTCTGCACACAGCGCCGTCCCTGCTCCCCACACTGACCTCTCCTCGGGGCTCGCCTCCAGAATTTCCCCTTTGGCACCTCCCTGCTTTCGACCCCATGGGGGCTCAGACACCCTCAGCCCTCCTGCTCCCGGGTCCCTGTAATTCCTTCAGCTTTTGCTGCCAAAATTCGGTCTCTGTGTATGTACTAGGGCTGGATTAAATCTCAGGGAGAGCTGTGAGTGAAATGGAAGCACATAGCTTTACTGTTTTGCCAGGTGCGGGGGTCGCAGCAGGCTAATGCCCTCAAGACTGTGTCCTGGGACCTCCTTGGCGGTTCAGTGGTTAAGAATCCACCTTGCAATGCTGGGCACAGGGGTGCAATCTCCCATCGGTAAACTGAGATCCCCCAGGGCAAGAGCAGCTCAGCCCACACCCCACAGCTAGAGAGTCTGCCTGCTGCAAGCCAGGATGCTGCCACACGCAGGGAATATCCTGCCTGTTACAAGGAAGACCCAAGGCAGCCAAATCAATTAATAAAATATATGTTTTTAAAAAGACTGTGTGTCTGGTCTTGGAAGGGGTTTGAGGACTCTTACAGTGTTCAAGGAGCAGAGCCTGATCAAATCAAGGCGCTCTTCTGTTGGGTCTGTGATGAGGTCATGGGGAACAGCAACATCGCCCTCATGGTTCCAGCCGCTCTCAGGTCTTCCTGTTTGTGGGCGGCATAGTTCACTTCTTCCCTCTGCCGGGGGGGTTTCTGATTCTGTAAAAGAGGTCAAAGGTCCTGGCTCCCAGCATTATGAATAGCCCTTGAGGAGGAACTAATTCTGCACGAGTTTGTTCAATAGCTAAGGTATTCTTATTTTGTCTTTCTTCACAGTTTTCTTTCTATATTTTCTGTGATTAAATTTAGTCTTTGACTAAAAGTTTTTTTTTTTTTTTTCCCAAACAGAAGGCAGGTGGACCTGGGTGGGGATCTACGAAGACTTCATAGGGTCCTGCTTGATTAAGTTCTTTCTGGAGTCATCCTCCGTACTTGGGGAATGGACACAGAGTTGGAAATCATCTCGAGTTTCAAGCTTAGCATCAATAGTCTGTATTAAGACAATATTATTTCTCTCTTTGATTGCCTTGTCATAAGCCCTGGACAGACATTTGAAAATTATGAGACATATTACCATGAGGATAATGATTAAAGTACACATTTGTCATATTTTTCAAAGGAGTCCTCCTAGTTTAGAGGACAACAAGGAAGAAGCGTTTTCGAGGGTTTCCATTTGATATATATGTAGTATCCAAGTGGTCTTTGCTGTGAGGCTAGAATTTGAGCTGTCTTGTTCACAATTAGTGCTGCAACTCGAGAAAGCCCCCACTTGAAAGGAAGAGTATGTGTGCTGATCAGAGAGACCACCTCCAAGAATAAATAAGTAATAAAAAATTATACATATAAAAAAGAGTTTCAGACCAAATGCCAAAGACAGACAAGAAATAGGCTCCTCAGCTCAGAAAATCCAGGCCAAAGTCCTGCCATTCGATTTTGCCTTGCAGATTTCTCTCTTCTAGAAGTCTGGCTTTGTCAGAAGGCCATTGTAGCACAAGAATATACTCTATCAAACAATCCAAAGAAAACATCAAACCAAAAGGCACAGGAAGAATAGGAGCAAGCTACACGTGCTGCGAAGAAACAAGAATTTGAGAGGCAAAAACGAGAGAGAAGAGACGTTCCAAGGCTCTACAGAAACAAGAAAATGGAAGTGTTCAAAATGCGGAGCCAGAAGACTCAAAATGGCCAGCCAAATTCAAATTTACAAATGGAGTATTTTCTAAGAAACTACAGGAAAAGAAGGGTAAAAATTTAGGGTAAAACTCTCTACTTGCTATTGAGTACTTTTGTATGGGGACTGTCCCTCCTAATATGTAACTAAATGTATCTACATAAACTGGATTGGGAAGGGATAGGAAAAAAAAAAAAAAAAACCAAAATGGTGTAGAAGTCATGCTGTTTTCAGATAGTTTTCATTCTCCTTCATAGATCATTTAATCGTTTTCCTGGAGATGTGACAAGGACATCAAGTATCATTCAAGAAATCGTTTAGAAGTCGTTTCAAACGTTGTTTAAACCGGATTTCTACGTATTGCTTCATCAACCTCTAGGATATCTTGGGTGCAATGTAAAGGAGAAACCAGGTTCTCGTAGCACCGGCAATCCTTCCTGTTAAAAACTTCAAAATAGGTTTAATTGCACGCAGACAAATCAGTTTAATAAATTCCTTTAACACATAAATGAAGTCGTTCTCGCTTTCTCGCAAAACATAATGAGTATCTCGTTGCTTTCGCTCAGGCTGTGCCTGCGTCTTAACTCGTAGCGGTGCCTCAGTGGATCTGCAGAGAGGCCAGTGTCATTAGAAACAGAAGTTGAAAGTCACTCAGGGCTCTGCTAATGAGGAGAGGCACCGCGCAGTGTGCAGGGACCCAGGGGAAGCGCCAGGTTTGAAAGAGCTTGTGGCCCCTTGAAGGGGGCGTGTCTAGGGCAGAGCTGAGAGCTGGTGGTTTTCTGAAGAGGCGCCAGGAAGTGCCCGGTGGGGTGGGGCCAAGCCCTCTGCTGAGTATTGCTTTTTGAATAACCCAGGTGTGTTTGGAGCTCTGGAGGTGGTCTCTGATAGCCGGGGGCCTGGACCGGGGGAATTTCGGCTACGTGTGTGAGAATCAAATGTGGAGGTACTTGTGTCTTCACAGAGCTGAGAAAGCTTGCTAGGGGTAGTGTGGTTGCACCCGAATCCTTGGGCACGTTGTGGCCATCAGAAGCCGTGCAGAGACTCCAGATGCCGGGAGATATATTTCCCAAAGCTTCTTCAGTGCAGGAGTCTCTGAGGGCACTGACGGGCCTGTCTCTTGACTCGAACTTGGAAGGAAAATGTGTAAATGAGCACTGGGTTACCTCAGAACCCCAGGAAAGGACTAGAAGGTGTGAGACGTCTGTGGCCTTGGCACATGAAAGGTGCTTCCACTGCATCTCCTTGAGGGCGGATGTCATCTGGTAAGCTCACACGGCTGCCGAAAGAGGTGTGCTGGGGCCGGCGGCTCCACACTCAAACCAGTGGACCGGCCAGGTTGGTGGAAAGGAAAGTTTGCTTTATTTCAGACGCCGGCAGGCCGGGGGCAGTTGGTGGACACCTGCGCAAAGGCTGACTGACGGCTTCCCCACCCAAACACAGCGGGATTGGGGGAGGGTGTCAGGGCAGGCGGGGGAATGTGGTCCCTGAAGTGGGGTGAGTGCAGGCTGGGTCAGGGGTTGGGCTGGAGAGGTGAGATCGAGATCTGCCCCCTCCCCACACCCTTGGTGGGGTGTGTGCAGGCATCACAGCCAGGCTCCCGCTTTTGTTCTCCAGCTGGGAGGTGGTGATTGGGTTTTTTATCTGCTTTCCTATCTTGTGCATCATTTGCCCCAACTGTTTGTGTGGGGTCTTGCTGAAAGAGGGACTGAACGCTTGTACCCGAAATTGGCATGTGGACTCCTAAGCAGTGGACCGCTGGGGAAAGCCGGAACAATATATTAAGACAGGCCAGATCTGGGCCTCCTGTGGCCCTGGGCCTAAAACGTTCACATCAGGAAGCCTGTGGAAGGTTTCTCTGCCCCTTTCATCCCCCCACTTTATCCTCTAGGCGCCCATTTCTCCTCTGGGCTCCACGGGTATACATCCTGATTGGGATGTGATTTTATTTAAGAAATTGCCTTCTCAAACCATCCAGTGCCACCGCAGCCTCTCTGAATATTTGGCTACTGAGCTGGATTTTCTCCAAACCTGTCTGGTCTCAAGTCCACAATGTGAGCCTGCGGACCTCCACTCCCCTTCGCGTTTCTCTGAACCAGATGTGCACTCCAGCGCCCTGGCCTCCACCCCCGGCAGAGGGCTCCTGTCGACTCCCACCCCCACCCCTGCGCTTTCTCCTGCTGGAGACCCGCTCCCAGGCTAGGGTCCACGGTAGAGACCCTGGGCTGGACCTCAGGCAGATCCCGCCAAAGAAACAGACCATCCACTGCACTGCATTCACTTATATCTTTTATCTTAGATAAATTGTAAGGTACAGTTCGGGCGAGGCAGAAAAGGAAAGATGACCTCAACAGAAGTAGGCCACCTTTATTCAGGCAAGGAGGGCTGACAGTCGGCCTAATGACCAGGTTGAGCGCCGCCGAGAGGGATCCAGGAAGCTTCATACTTATAGGGAGGTTTGTGGAAGCGATAAGGGACACGTTAGTATTTTGAGTATTCTTTTGTAGTTAGAATTCTTTTGTAGTATTCTTTTGTAGGCAGGGGGTGATAAGCCTTCTGGGCGGGTGTAAGGGGTGGAAGGTCCCAGATAGATGCAACCGGCCTGGAGCATCAAGGCGGAACTAAAGCTCTGTTTCATTTTCTCCGAAGTTAGATGATTCAGCAAGGGGCCTTTGAGACTGTTGTTCTCTTTCTAGGCCCAAAAGACTCCTTCATAACTAGAGATTAAACCATAGAGACTTCAGATCGCTTGTGACCACACATCTCCTTAAATATAGAAAAGATCTTATTCTGTAAAGAACTCAGGCCCAGCTGGTTCCATGCCACGGAACCTATCTTCTCTAGGGCCCATCTGATGAAACATTTAACTAGGTGTTTAAGCAGCCATTTGAGGAGCGTCAGAGCCTGCTCCATTAGACATACTGTAATTCTGTATAAGACATTCTGTAAACTCTGTAACTCGTCTTTTACAAATTCACTTAATTTCTCAGTAAGAACATCAGCAAGTTTATTTTGAAGAGTTTTCATTAGCTTGGTCTTGGTAAAAGAAATAAATATCTCCATGTCGAGAAAGTGAACTTCTCTGAACTTCAGCTTGTCTGAACTTCAGCTTTTCTGGGCGCATCTGCTCCACTCAGTCCAAGTCCTGAATTTATATTTGAAAGGTCGGGGCATGCCCCGGCAAAGTGCTGCAAGGCAAATAACGGAGGCTGACTAAACTTCCGGGGACCGACCCCCTGCAGGCTGGTCCAATCAGGTACCAACACAGAGCCCTCGGACACTAACCGCCGCTGTAGCCCAGCTTTCTTCCTTATATGGAAAGACCTGGCTTGGACGCCCGATCCTGGCTATAAAACCCCTCCCCACCCCTCATACCTCGCGGACTCCCTTTGTCTCCTCACTCACCCGCCCCCAGGAGTTCTGCCCAAGAGCGACTCTTAATAAAAGGCCTTTACCACCGGTCCTTAGAGGCGGCTTTTTTCCTCCCGCGGCGTTTTTCTAACAATATTCACTGAAGGAGCAGTAATCGGTCCATTCTTTAGCAAACTGTACCACACAAAAACAGCTCTTAAGATCAAGAAGAAATCCCGAGTTAGAGGTGGCAGTTTTCACTGTAATTTTAGACAAGTTTACCCAAGATTTCCATCTTCTGCTTTTCAATGTTCTGCTTTTCAAGTTCCAGTCTAGAAATTCCCTAGCTTTACTTCCATTGTGGTCACTGTATTTTTGCAGATTTTTCTCATCACATCTCAGGTTCAGTCCTTGCCCTAGGCGTGTTTATTGCAGACATAAGTTGACCGCTTCAAATTATTGCGGAATGGGCTTCCTCTGGTCTCTGTCTGTCACAGCCCTTTTTCAGTCCCTGTGTTACTTGTGCTGTTGTAGCCATGTGTTCTGGGAAACAAACTCACTCAGAAGGACAGTTCAGATAGTGGAGCGCAGTTTTTTACACCGTCGGGCCCAAGGCAGAGTCTCCTCTTAGCCAAGGACCCTGACCAGTTTTTCTGAAAACCTGTTATACCCTAAGTGTACGTGCCCAAACCCAGCTCCCCAAATTCCCTGAAACTGGCCTGAACAAAGGAAAAGAAAGATACAATCAAAGTTAACCCGTGATTCCTATGCCTTTAGCCTAGGTAGTTAACAGTGGGCAATTATCAACAGGGCTGTGGTCATATCCCAATAAGCATAATAGAATGTATGATTCTATTCGGTTACACAGATAATCAGGGTATTCTTTCAGACAACAGAGAGTCTAGGTACGAGTCCTGGGGCTTTTGCATCCAGGGGGCCTGGTTTTCCAGTTGGTACGTTCTTTCCAGAGATACTGGGCATAGAGCTCAAAGTCCACAGTCTGACCCAAGATGGAGCCCTGCTTTCAAATGGAGCCTGTTCTGTCTGTTTTCTCCTTCATTCCCCCTCTTGATGCTCTTAGTATGAGCATCATTCACAGGGATATATTGCACCCTGGCTCTTCAACCTCCACTTTGGGAGAACGACATCAACCTTTGGGTTACAAAGTTCATAATACTTTGTAAAATAAAGGGTCCACAAAGCAGAACTATCAAGGCAACTGTAACAATGGTAAATATAGATTTCCACCAATCACCCTTCACCCAAGATAGGACTGAAGGTCAAAACGGAAGATTATCATCAGACATAATTTTACCTGAGCTTTCATGTCATCTAGGGTGGCTGATCTATAGCCAGACAAATCAGGAATATATACACAACATTGAACTTTAATGACAGCACAGGTCCCTCTTTGTCCTGAAACTGAGGGTAGTTTCAAGGTGATACCAGCAAGTGTTTGTTGCAGCAGTTGCTTGCAGAGCTTCATCTCTTTTTCTTCTTTAAGATGATCTTGATTTCCCGGGGATCAGCGGGGTCCTTTGTGTAGTCCCCTTGGTGTCCTCCAGGCCTGTGTGATATGCTCTCTTCACCCTCATGTGATGGATTCAGGGGGTGACACCTACAACTTTAACTCAGTCGGGCTGGTTAGAACAACAGTACACGGGCCCTTCCAGTGTGGGGCCAACGAGTCATGTTTCCAGTCCTTGACAACTCCTGATCCCCGGGCACACATTCGTGAATGTGCTCCCCAAGGGGGAACGGCACCCTTTCTTGTACAAACTTCGTTCCCTGATTTAAGACCTTACCCAGTTGTTCCATCTGCTGTGAAATCTCATCTCCCCTTACCTGAGGCAAATTTGTTGACACCTGTTTTATTCTGGGAGGGGGCCTCCCATGCACAATTTTGTCCAGAGAAGAGCCATGGGACCGCGGGGTCATCCTGAGTCTGAGCAGAGTCGTCGGAAACAAGCCCCCCAGGAGCAGTCAGTCTCTGAGATCCACTTGGAGAGCGTCTCTGTATGTGTCCGGTTGGTTCATTCCACCATCTCAGAACTCTGGGGCCTATATGCTGTATGTAATTTCCACTTGATGTTTCAAGTTTTGCTTGCTTGTTATACTAAATCAGCTATGAAAGCCGGGCCATGGTCCAGTCCAATGCTGGTAGGAAATCTAAATCTGGGAACCGTCTTTCTACTCAGGCACCGGGCTACTCTTGATGCTCTTCCAGTCCGGGTAGGAAAAGCTTCTACCCATCCCGAGAACGCACTCTCTATAACCAGCAGGAAACGGTACTGTCGGTGAGGTTTCATTTCAGTGAAGTCCACTTCCGGGTGTTCAAAGGGCAGCGTGCCTTTTAGCTGAATCCCTGGAGGTTTCTGTCTGTGCTGAGAGGCAGCATGGACCTGTGAGCAGGCAGTGCAGTTCTGAGATTTTGTCCTGCATAGGGAAGAGAGGCGGGGAACCAAGAAACATTTTCAAATGAGCTCTTCCAGTTTATCATGGCCTAGATGGGTCGCTTGGTGTGTTTGGCTTACCAGGGTGGGTGCCAGCTCCTCCGGTACCAACAAGTTGCCACTTGGCAATTCCCACCATCCCTTTTCAGGCGTGATGGCCCCTTGTGCTTTGGCTAGATGGTTGTGGGCTTCAGTGTACTTTGCAGAGTCTAGCGTTACCTCAGGCAGCTCTGCCAATACCAGAGCTTTAGCAGGGGCTTCGCTTGTCACCCCCAAGCCCTCGGCTGCTTGTCTAGCAAGGACTTGGCAGGAATTGGAAGCAGCCACTCTGAAGTTTATGCTTTCTGGTGTCTTTCCCCTGGTATAAGACTTCCACCAGCTAATGAGGTCTGGTTTGCATTTGGTTCATGGGTGTCTGATCAAAATGGGAAATGCTCCTTTGATTCCCTCTGATAACCTCCTAGGACACATTTTGGAAGACTGGTCGAGCTATACGTTTAAACCTATCAATAAGGACAAAATAGTTTAACACTATGTAGTCACAATATTCTTTAGACTTTGGAGAAAATGGTTGAGAGGGAACTCTTTTGAAATTTCAGAACTTTTTTTTTTTTGCATGTGCTGTTGGAGAGAATGACTTGATAACACACTTCCGTTTTTTAGAACACCTACCCTGAGAGAACAAAGATATTCCAAGGAGGAAAGTTGATGTTAAGCCTCACCATGTCCCTAAATATTAATACAAACACAGCCCACATTGCCTGTGTCTCAGCCTTGGCTTTCTTAGAATTGCAACTGAGCCGGGAGAGGAGGGTGGGAGGAGGGAAGAAAAAGCCTTTGACCTCAAGTGTGTACATTTGACTGTTCTCTCTGTTTTTCATAAACTGACAAGTTTAATTGCAGTGCGTGATTCATGAAATGTAAAATGAGGAACAGATCTCTGCTCATGTGTATGTCTCAGTGTGTCTTTGTCTCTAGATAATATTCCTGAGATTACTAAATAGAGATCATATTATACATTATCTCATATAGAGCTCTAAATGCGCTCTATTGCACTGACTTAAAATAAGTGATTACAAATGTTGTATTTCTGAGTCACAGAATCTGGGAAATGTTCATGAAGTCTTTGTCTGGTACTGACATCATTTTAGCCTGTTTAACTGTGTCTATTACTAGAGACAGGAGACAGCAACATTCTTTCATTGTGCTTAGTTCTACTGCAAGTCACTAGGGCACACCTGTTGCAACATTTGTCAGCAAGAAAGTTCACTTACATTGCAATATTGTCATAAATAACTGAGATAAATGGCATAGATAAAATACTGACACATTGAGTTCTGAACAAGTCTATGTTTACTTACCTTTGCCTTTTATGAAAAAACACAAACATATTTGAGTTTATTAAGTACATATCTTGTACGACAAAAAGGAAAATTCTGCCCTAAGCTATGTATGTCTTATAGGTTACAAAATCTACTGTTGATAAAAAAATTCAATTGCCTGTTTCTTGGTTTTAAGTTTTAAGGCATTTTAAAAATGCGATATGATTTAACATCTACTAAAAATAAATAATGATAAAGAAATAAAAAATAAAAAATATAAATAAATGAAATGAAAATATAAACATAATATAAAAAATAATACAATAATACATGACATAATGACATAGGAATATATAAATATATTAAAATATAAATCTATTACATGTATGTATATATAGTATAATTATTGTGCATTATATTATAATTATATTATTATATTACAATTCTTATATCTGATATGTAAAATTTTTCTTATATTTATAAAAATTTAATGAGAAATTTTTTAAATTTTCATTAAACAATTCTATACTTATTAAAAAATTATGTATATAATATGTATTACTATTACATATAATATTATATATACTAATAAGGATATATTAATATATTTAGTATATATAAAATATAAATACATAGTATATACAAAAGTACAAAGAATATATATAACATATATGTTAATAATAAAATACATATTTATATAGAGGATTATATATATAAATTTATGTATAAATATACAATATATATGTGTAGAGATATACTATTAATTTACATCTTATATTTCATTATATATAATTGCTATATTTTATATCAGATAAAATGATTATATATACATATAAGACTTATATATATAGGTTATATATAAAGATGATTATACTTTGTAAAATTGATATATATATTGTGCATATATTGCTTAAATATATATTATATACTTTTATATATACCATATAATATATGATATGTGATATATAATGATATATATCACATAAAATGTAATATAGGTTATATATCAAAGTATAGTATATATTACATATAATTATGATTATACTTTATTATATATACTTTATAGAAATATAAAGTATATTTACATATACTGTATTATATTATAATTCTTATAGCTATTTTATATATAGTGTATTATTTATATAATATATAAACAATATTATTTAATATTAATATATAATTGAAATCGATTATATATAACTATTGTAAAAAATGAAAATATAATACATCTTGTATATATAATCATTATTATATGCCTAGTAGTTTTAATTTAATTAGTATGTATAATATATGTAATATAATGCATAATATCATATATGAATATATACTAAAATATAAAATAATATATCATTTATATATATTATCAGTATTATATTAATATAATATTATCATCATTTTCATCTAACATATATTAATGTATATAATAGAAAAAGTGTAACTTATTATGTTTATTGTAATAATACATTGTCTATTTAACAAATATGTATATTAATGCAATATAATCCTGATCAGTAACATATATACAATATAATATAATATTAATATCATATTATACATATGTAATATAATATTTAATAAATAAACATTTAATATACACTTATATAATCATGATATATAATTATTTTATTGATATATGATACATCCTATATCTAATATACACATTATTTTATTATTACATAATATATTATAATATATAACTATTATTATTATATATTACATTTCTATATAATTGTATATATTATATATATGATATATATATTATATATTAGATATAATATAACTCTTATGTTAACATGACTATAAAAATAAATGTATACTATAAGTTGTAACATATCCATATATATAAATATGTAAATAAATATATGTTATATATAAATTAATAATATACTAATTTATATGTAATATATATTTGTATTAAATTATTTGTCAATTTGAAATAAATATAAATATAAATTTCTATAAAAATGCAGTGTTATATAAAAATATAAATATAATATTTATATAAATGTAATATAAATATCTATATAAATATATACCATATATATCACATATAAATATACATGATATAAAATATATGATATATAATACATAATATAAGATAGATCAGATAATATCATATACAACAAATATATAATATATAAAATAATATTTCTCCTTATACATTGTTACATTCATTTGACTTTCTGTAAACTATATTGACATATACTTTATTATATTATAATTATTATATATACTATAAAATACCATTATATAATTATATAATTAAATAATATATAACATTATATAATATATAATGTATATGTTATAAGATATATAACATAGCATTTATAATATATAATACAATATAATATAATATTATCTGTTATATTTTCTGTTCAGTTCAGTTTAGTTGCTCAGTCATGTCCGACCGTTTGAGCCCCATGGACTGCAGCATGCCAGGCCTCCCTGTCCATGACCAATTCCTAGAGTCCACCCAAGCTTATGTCCACTGAGTCAATGATGCCATCCAACCATCTCATCTTCTGTCGTCCCCTTCTTAGCCTGCCCTCAATCTTTCCCGGCATCAGAGTCTTTTCAAATGAGTCAGCTCTTCGCGTCAGGTGGCCAAAGTATTGGAGTTTCAGCTACAACATCAGTCCTTCCAATAAACACCCAGGACTGCTCTCCTTTAGGATGGACTGGTTGGACCTCCTTGCAGTCCAAGGGACTCTCAAGGGTCTTCTCCAACACCACAGTTCAAAAGCATCAATTCTTCACCGCTCAGCTTTCTCTACAGTCCAACTGTCACATCCATACATGACTACCAGAAACAACCATAGCCTTGAGTAAACGGACCTTTGTGGACAAAGTAATGTCTCTGCTTTTTCATATGCTCTCTAGGTGGGTCATAGCTTTCCTTCCAAGGAGTAAGCGTCTTTTAATTTCATGGCTGCAGTCACCATCTGCAGTCACTTTGGAGCCCAAAAAAAATAGTCTCTCACTGCTTCCATTGTTTCCCCATCTATTTGCCATAAAGTGATGGGACCTGATGCCATGATCTTAATTTTCTGAATGTTGAGCTTTAAGCCAACTTTTTCACTCTCCTCTTTCACTTTCATCAAGAGGCTCTTTAGTTCTTCTTCACTTTCTGCCATAAGGGTGGTGTCATCTGCATATCTCAGGTTACTGATATTTCTCCCTGCAATCTTGACTCCAGCTTCTGCTTCTTCCAGCCCAGCATTTCTCATGATGTGACTTTAGCAAGAATTGTGTACAGTTCAGGATTGATTACAATTAAATATAATTTAATCAAGTAAATGACTTTTATTATTAATAGTAAGCTACAACAATACTGAAATTTGGTTTTCTCTCTCTGTTAACAGAACAAACTTTCCTGGAATATTGAGCTGCCTTGGACAACAGATGGTAAGTCTCTTTCTCTAGCTAACTCTGAGTGTTCCAGAGGAACTGTGAGGCATCTCAGAGGGAAATATTAGATTAACTAGCATCACCGGTATGTTAAACACCATGGGGAGCATTATCAAGTGAATGAGAAGCCTTCTCAGGTTAAAGTGGGATGGATATTATTAATAGAGATTTGCTAAAAAAAATTATGGAATTCCTACAAACCTAGTAGGTCCCTACGTCATAATTAGGACATACCAGGGCATACCAAGTTCTGCTACCAAGTCACAGTTCTGGTTATTGTGACCAAGATTCTTAACTCGTTACATTCAGCTCAGGGGTGTCACCATGTCTTTCAATTTTTAAGTCAGGCGCACACAGTTACCATACTCTGATGGTTTTGCAAAAGGTCTTCATCACCCAAGAAGATTCCATAGGAGAGACCATTTTGACAAGCACCGATGTCTTATCAATTTCACATTATACCAGGCAACTAACTGGATAAGAAATTCTAAATCTCCATTTTAAAAACCTGCTGGTATTATAAAAGTGTTTAACAAAAGAGGAAATAATGAGTCAACTTGTAAATATAGTTTTAAAGTTTGTGGGTTTTTTTCTTTTTTTTTTTGCTCTGAAATACTATTGATCTGTTGGCTTTCTAGATAAAGCCCAGCCCTTCCCCTCAAGCTACTAATGATTGACAGCAACTGAATAAATGCCCTCTGTGAGTAAAACGGATATATGTTACTTTTCTCTCTCTAGGTTTCTCCAGAAGTTAGAGATGCTTAACTCTGAGCAGCCTTATCAGGTAAGTAAAAATGACTGTGTCCTGACATTTGCAATAATCCTCATATTTTGGGGCCCTTTAGAAGAGAGAAATCTGCAAGCAAAATCAAATGGCAGGATTTGGGCCTGCCTGGATTTCCTGGGGGTAAAATGGTGTTGGTTGCTTGTTTTCTGGAATTCAGTCTGAGACTCTCTTTTGCACATGTAGTTTTATGATTGACTTATTTACTCGTTCTTGGAGGCTGGGTCTTTGATGGAGCACAGGCTCTTCGTTGCTAGCTCAGGCTTACTCTAGTTGCAACACTAATTGTGAATGAGACAATTCAAGCTCTAGCCTCATGGCAAAGACCACTGGGACACTACATATTTATCAGATGGAAACACTCAAAAACTCATCTTCCTTGTTGCCCTCTAAAATAGGAAGACTCTTTGGGAAAATATCACAAATCATTAATCATTATCCTCATGGTAATATGCTTTCATATTTTTCAAATGTTGGTCCAAGGGCTATCACAAGGCAATCAAAGAGAGAAATAATATTTCCTTAACACAAACTGTTGATGCTAACAAAGCTTGGAACTTGAGATTATTTCCAGCTCTTGTGTCCTTTCCTCAAATTACATAGGTTGACTCCCCTTGGAACTGTAGTGGAGAAGGAACTTATGAGGCCTTCATAGATCCCCACCCGTGTGCACCTGCCTTGTATCTATGAAAAACAATTTCAGTCAAGAATATATTTAATCATAGAAGTGAGCCAATACAGAAAGAAAGGAAACTGTCAAGGAAGTCAAAATAATAATATCGTAGCTATTAAAAAAACTTATGGACTGTTAGCTCTTCCTCAGCGGCTATCGATAAATATTTGGAGCCGTCCTGGTTCCAGATGTCCTATTTGACCCCTTTTACAGGATCTGAAACCCCTGCCAGATGGAAGAAGTGAACTATGCCACCCACAAGCAGGAAGACCTGAGACCGGCTGGAACCACAAGGGTGATGCTGCTGCTGCCCGTGACCTCATCACAGACCCAACAGAAGAGCGTCCTCGGGTTGATCAGGCTCTGCTCCCTGAACACCATAAGACTCCTCAGACCCCTCCAGGACCAGACACACAGCCTTTTATTTCTGTTAATATTTTATTGATCTATTTATTTGGCTGCCTTGGTTCTGATTTGCAGGTGCGGGATAGTCCCTCCCTCTGGTGGGATCTTGCTTGTAGCGCAGAGACTCACCAGCTGTGGGGCGAGGGCTCAGCTGCTCCTGGGCTGTGAGATCTTAGATTCCCCACCAGGGATCGAACCCAGGTCCGCTGCATTTCAAGGTGGACTCTAAACCACTGGACGACTGGAAGTCCCAGGACACAGTCTTGAGGGCATTAGCCTGCTTGGTCCCCCGTGTGTGTCAAAGCAGTAAAGCTGGTTTTTCCATTTCACTTAAAACTCTCTCTCTCAGATGTACTCTGGCCCCAGGACACAGAGGCCCAATTTTGGCAAGGAGATCTGGAGAGAAGCCAGGAGCCATTGGAAGAACAGGGTCCTGGGGGCAGGAGGGCTGAGGGACCTGAGTCTCACTGGGGTGGAAGGCTGCGAGAGGCCAAACGGGGCTTCCGGAGGTGGCGTCCTGCGGGCAGCAGGCTCAGCGCTGCGGCGCAGACCCGGGGCTGCGGAGGGAGACTCCCGATCTCAGCAGATCGGCCACAGGAGCCAGGACGGCCCTGAGAGGGGTCGGGGCGCACAGGGCCCGGGCGCCAGTCATCCAGGGACAGAACAGGGTCAGAACAGACAGGAGGAGAAGCTCTGTGCCACGGAGGCGCCCCCGGAGTGTAAGGACCGGCCCGGAGGGGAAGCGTGTGGACCAGGGTGTGGACTCCAAGAAGCTCTGTGCTTCCCAAGGCGGGGCCCAGGAGGCTGGCGGTTCCAACAGCGCTGGATGCACCTGAGGCCTCTTTGCCTCAAGAATGGAAACTGGGGATGCAGTCCCGTCCGTCCCCTCCGAATAGAGTTATTCCTCTCCCTGACTTGTCCCACCCACCCCTCAGGGCAGTGCCCTTCTCTTCACCCCTCACCCCCTAAACTCGTCCCCCATCCCCGGCTTTTCTAGATTCTTCCGTGCTCTGCACACTCCGAGGCCTGCCCCATCCTCCATTCCCTCCCCCTCCCCGCTCTCCAGGTTCTAGATTTCAGACAGGCTGGGACCTGGGCTGCAGTGCTTCCTCGTGGACACACAGCTTCTTGAGCCACAGAGAGCAAGGAAACCACAAGGGACTAACAATCACTACACACACGAGCAGTGGGGGCAAGTGATGCACCAGATCAGAAAGAAAAGATCAAAACTCCAGTCCCCCCTTCAGAGCTGGAGAACTAAACTGGGCTCCTGGACGTGATGCCTGCACACAGCTCCACCAAGGGGCTGCACAGACCTCGCATTCAGCCCTCCCGCCCAACGCTGGACCCAGCCCACCCTCACCCCATTTAATGGAGCAGATTTCCCACAGGCGCCCTGACACCCCCTCACCCCCCAGGAGCAAACAAGGGAACTTGTCATTTGTTTGACTCCCTTCCTGATGCACCCAGAGCTCCAATAAAACCTTGTCTGAATATCCTGTCTGGCCTCTTATCAATGTCTGTTGACTTAGGATTCCAAGAACCCTGGTGGGTCACATGCCCTTCTGGCTCTGCACACTCCTAGGTCAGCCCTGTCTTCCCTTTCCTCCCTGCCCCTCCCTGTGTTCCAGACACTTCTGTCCTCGGTGCCAGCCCTTCCCTGGACCCTGGATCCGTTTTCTCTCCACTGTGGTCTCAGTTTGTTTCACTACTCACATGTATCAGCATCTCCCAGATGCGACTGAGGCATGACTTTGACTTCCAAGGTGGGCATTCGCTTTCCTACAGAGCTTCTCCAGATGCTGGAGGCCCCAGCCAGACCCCCTCTGAGAGAAATCCTGCCCTTCTCATCCTGGTCCCTGCTGGAGCCTGGAAAGCCTGCCCTCTGTCCCACACTCTAGACCCCACTCCAAGACCTCTCACCATTGGCCTCCCTCACTTCTCCTGGGCTTGAGTCCAGGAAGCCTTTCCTCTCACACCCAGGCTCAACTCCCTTTGTTTTAAATTCTAAAATCATTTTGTTGACAATTTTGAAAGGCACTTTCCATTTACAGCTCTTACAAAATATTGCCTATATTCCCTGTGTTGCACGATCCATCCTTGAGGCTGTCTTAGGGCTTCTCAGGTGGCACTAGTATTCAAGAATCTGCCTGCCAATGCAGGACGCACCAGGAGACACGGGATGGATCCCTGGGTAGGTGAGATCGCCTGCAGAAGGAAATGGTAACCCAATCCCAGTATTCTTGCCTGGAAAATTCCATGGACAGGGGAGCCTGTCTTACTCCCAGATTTTGTACCTCCTCCTCCCCACCATATTTAAGCTCCTGCTCTCCCACTAGAAACCACTAGTTTCAAAATATCCTTCTGCTGCTTTTTTGTTATATCCACTACTGGTCAGGAAAGTAGTGTATATTACAATTGTTTTTGTTAGATCCATTAGAGAAAGCATTATAAAAGTATAAAATTTTTTTCTTTTATCCACTTCATATACAGTCAAGAAAGTACTGTAGATAGCAACGAAGTAGTGTATCCATCCGCACAGGAAGGAGTAGCCAAAACACAGCCTCTTCCAGATGGAGACTTCCCATATGTCTGTCAGAGCAAGTAAATTGAGGACCTAGACTAAAAGGAACAGAAACACTCCCTTGTTCAGCATGGAGACACTGATTTATTTAACCAAGAACAAGCTCAAAGAAACACTTGAATATATAGTTGCTGACCTTCTCACAGAGATGTTATAGACACTTGTAGAAAATAAATTACAAGTGGATGAATTGAGGCTGGCCCGGAGGCCATTCAGTGAGTTGCTTAAACACCTAGTCAAATGGTTGCCGCTATCTGTCCTCCACCAGATGGCTTTGGTGACATGGAACCAGTTAGGCATGAGTTGCTTAAGGAATAAGATTATATATGTCTTTAAGAAGTGTGGTCACCAACTAGCTGAAGTCATCATGGCTTAATTTCTATTCATGTGTCAGTTCGGTATCTATGCTATCTTTGTGAAGTCTTAAGAAGAAAGCATCATGCATTATTGTGTAAGAGGACTCATCATTGTGGGATGTTTGCGGCTAAGATTTCAGTTTCCTTCTGATTTATACACCCCAACTCTGCCTGCCTAACCAACAAGACTGATTGAACTGGGGGAGACATCCCTAAGATTATTATAGTATTCAGAAGACACAGATCACCAGCTTACCTTCCTTTCTTGCTTCCTCAACAACAGTTTGGTCTAACACGAACAAAAATTGAGAAACAGAATTTTTGCTGCTGGCAGCAACACACCACCTCTACCCTCCTGACAATGGATGACCTGTGGGCCTTTTCAGTTGCTCTTTGTGACTAGTCCACCAGGCTATGTTCATGGGCTTTCCCAAGCAAGAATACTGGAGTGGGGTGCCACTTCCTATTCCAGGGGATCTTATGCACCCAGAGATCAGATACGTGTTCCCTGCATGTCCTGCGTTGCAGGCATTTTATCACTGAGCCCCTAACAACGTACAGCCTTCACTCTAAGGATATAAAGGATATCTGAAGGCTCATGTGGTCTGCCCGATTCTGTGCTGGCTTCCTTCTCCTGGAGCTGAAACTCCAGCCAGGGGCAGATCAGGGAAGGGACAGATTGTAACCAAGCAGGACCCTCTGAGGCTTTCCCAGAGTAACCCCCCAGCCAAGTCCTCTGCCTGCCTTTTGTCTGTAAAAAAACTTGCACCACAGAATAAATGTAGGGACTTCACTCCCGCTGTAGTGGCTAAGACTCCACCAGTCAAATTCAGGGGTGAAGGTTGAATACTTGGTTGGGGTATGAATATCCCACATGCCGTGCAGCGAGATTAGGAAAAAAAAAGAAGAAGAATAAATTTAATCAGAGAAGTGAGAAAATGCGGAAAGGAAAACAGTCAAACAGGACTGATGAATAAATGAGACCTAATCTTATCTAAATATATGTATGACTCAGTTTGTGTGTTTGTCTTTAGATAACATTCCTGAGATTCATTTCTAAATGAGCTCTATTTAATTGACTTAAAGAAAAGTAAGCACTTACAGATTAAGTATTTCTAAGGTTCACATGATCTGGGAAATGTTCAATATTAAGTCCATATTTGGTATGGACCTCAGGTTAGTTTGTTGTTTAACCGCGTGTGAAGTAATGGAGACATGAGTCACTAAGATTGTCATCAACACTCACTGCACCTAGTTCTGCTGCGAGTCAAAAAGTCCTATCTGTTACAAAATTTAACTGCAAGGAAATTAACTATGATGATATTGTCATAAATAATAGAGATAAACGGTAGAGATGTTTTTAGGTAAACTCTTTAAAAGAATTATATTTTATTTTTCCGACTTCGTCGGAATTTAGAACTTTAGTGTTGTGCTAAATTCAGTAAAGTGATGAGAAGGCACTGAAGACTGAAATCAGTTTGAGATAAAATACTGAAACACTGACTACTGAACAAATCCATGTTTATCTTTACCTTCTTATGAATGAAAATACTAAATGTGTTTATTAAACACACATCTTGTACCACCTAAAGAAAAATTATGCTCTGAAATATGTCTGTCATATACTTTATGAATCTAATGTCATAAAAAGAAATACAATTCAATTGCTTGTTTCTTGGTTTTAAGTTTTAAGGGATTTTAGAAATGCAGCGTATTTACAGTTACTAAAAATGGTAAGAGACTGGAATGCAAGTAGGATATATGTTTGTTGTCAAAAGAAGATATAGAAAATAACAGTAGTTTTTCTTGAAATATAACAAGAGGATAATTTTGCTGGTTTGGATAGGGAAAAATAAGAGACATATTATGTGGATACAAAAAAAAATAATTAACGTTTTTAAAAAAGGGAGGATTGATGAAGGTTAAATTAAATTTAATTAAGTAAAGAACTTTATTTCTAATAGTAAGCTGGTCCAAGACTGGAATTTGGCTTTCTCTCTCTAGTAACAGAACAAACTTTTCCTGGAACAATGAGCTGCCTTGGAGAACAGATGGGAAGTCTCTTTCTCTAGCTAACTTTGAGTGTCCAGGAGGAACTGTGAGGCAGCTCAGAGGCAAATATTAGACTGACTGGCATCCCTGGTGTGTTAAATACCACGGGGAACATTGTTAAATGTAAGTCTTCTAGAGTTCTCCTGCGGACGGTTGCTATTAATAGAGATGTGTTAAAAATTAAGGAATTCTGACAAACCTGGTGTGTCCTGATGTTACCAAGTCATAATTCTCATTACTGTAATCAAGTTTCTTAGCCCATTACATTGTGCTCACGAGTGTCACCATATCTTTAAGTCACTCACAGAGAGTTCTTGTACTCGGACGGTTTTGCAAAAGTGCGTCATATAGGGAAGACCATTTTGAGAAGCACTGGTCTCTGATCAATTTCACCTTATACCATGCAACTGCGTAGGAAATTTAGGGTGAAGTGAAAGTTGCTCAGTTGTGTCTGACTCTTTGTGACCCCATGGATTATACAGTCCATGGAATTCTCTAGGCCAGAATACTGGAGTGTAGCCCTTCCCTTCTCAGAGGATCTTCCCAACCCAGGGGGCTTCCCTTGTGGCTCAGCTGGTAAAGGAAATTTTAAAATCCTAATTTAAAAAACATGATGGTATCATAAAAGTGTTCAACAAAAAAGATGAGCTCCTGAAACAACTTATAAATATAGTTTTAGAGTTTATGGATTTTGTTGGCTGAAATCTTATTGGGTTTGATCTGTGATTTCCAGATAAAGCAAAGCCCTTCCCCTCAAGCTACTAATGACTGACAGTAATTGAGTAAATTCCCTCTGTGAGTAAAATGCAAATATGTTTCTTTTCTCTCTTCTTTGTTCCTCCAGAGGTTAGTGATTCTTATGTTCTGAGCAGCCTTATCAGGTAAATAAAAACGACAGTTTCCTGACAGGAGCAGAAATCTTCCTATTTTGCGGACTTCTAGAAGAGAGAAATCTGCAAGGCAAAAAAGAATGGCAGGCCTTTGGCCTGGATTTCCTGAGCTTAGGAGGCTATTTGTTGTTTGTCTTTGGCATTTGGTCTGAAACTCTTTTTTTATACATATAATTGTTTTATTATTTATTTATTCTTGGAGGTGGTCTCTCTGATCAGCACACATACTCTTCCTTTCAAGTGGGGGCTTTCTTGAGTTGCAGCACTAATTGTGAACAAGACAGCTCAAATTCTAGCCTCACAGCAAAGACCACTTGGATACTACATATATGTCAAATGGAAACCCTCGAAAACGCTTCTTCCTTCTTGTCCTCTAAACTAGGAGGACTCTTTTGAAAAATATGACAAATGTGTACTTTAATCATTATCCTCATGGTAATATGTCTCATAATTTTCAAATGTCTGTCCAGGGCTTATGACAAGGCAATCAAAGAGAGAAATAATATTGTCTTAATACAGACTATTGATGCTAAGCTTGAAACTCGAGATGATTTCCAACTCTGTGTCCATTCCCCAAGTAGGGAGGATGACTCCTGAAGGAACTGTAATCAAGCAGGACCCTATGAAGCCTTTGTAGATCTCCACCCAGGTCCACCTGCCTTCTGTTTGGGAAAAAAAAAAAAAGGTTTAGTCAAAGAATAAATTTAATCACAGAAAATATAGAAAGAAAACTGTGAAGAAAGACAAAATAAGAATACCTTAGCTACTGAACAAACTCATGCAGAATTAGTTTGTCCTCAGGGGCTATTCATAATGCTGGGAGCCAGGACCTTTGACCTCTTTTACAGAATCAGAAACCCCCCCGGCAGAGGGAAGAAGTGAACTATGCCGTCCACAAACAGGAAGACCTGAGACCGGCTGGAACCACGAGGGTGATGCTGCTGTTCCCCGTGACCTCATCACAGACCCAACAGAAGAGCGCCTTGAGTTAATTAGGCTCTCCTCCTTGAACACTGTAAGAGTCCTCAAACCCTCTCCAAGACCGGACACACAGCCTTTTAAAAAACATATATTTTATTAATTGATTTGGCTGCCTTGGGTCTTCCTTGTAACAGGCAGGATATTCCCTGCGTGTGGCAGCATCCTGGCTTGCAGCAGGCAGACTCTCTAGCTGTGGGGTGCGGGCTGAGCTGCTCTTGCCCTGGGGGATCTCAGCTTACCGACGGGAGATCACACCCCTGTGCCCGGCATTGCAAGGTGGATTCTTAACCACTGAACCGCCGAGGAAGTCCCAGGACACAGTCTTTTTTTTTTTTTTCTTTCTTTTTTTAATTAGTTGAAGGCTAATTACTTCACAACATTTCAGTGGGTTTTGTCATACATTGCTATGAATCAGCCATAGATTTACACGTATTCCCCATCCCGATCCCCCCTCCCACCTCCCTCTCCACCCGATTCCTCTGGGTCTTCCCAGTGCACCAGGCCCGAGCACTTGTCTCATGCATCCCACCTGGGCTGGTGATCTGTTTCACCATAGATAGTATACATGCTGTTCTTTTGAAACATCCCACCCTCACATTCTCCCACAGAGTTCAAAAGTCTGTTCTGTATTTCTGTGTCTCTTTTTCTGTTTTGCATATAGGGTTATCGTTACCATCTTTCTAAATTCCATATATATGTGTTAGTATGCTGTAATGTTCTTTATCTTTCTGGCTTACTTCACTCTGTATAAGGGGCTCCAGTTTCATCCATCTCATTAGGACTGATTCAAATGAATTCTTTTTAACGGCTGAGTAATATTCCATGGTGTATATGTACCACAGCTTCCTTATCCATTCATCTGCTGATGGGCATCTAGGTTGCTTCCATGTCCAAGTCACTGTCTTGAGGGCATTAGCCTGCTGCGACCCCCGCACCTGGCAAAACAGTAAAGCTATGTGCTTCCATTTCACTCACAACTCTGTCTCCGAGATTTAATCCGGCCCTAGTACATACATAGAGACCGAATTTTGGCAGCAAAAGCTGAAGGAATTACAGGGACCCGGGAGCAGGAGGGATGAGGGTGTCTGAGCCCCCAGGGGATCGAAAGCAGGGAGGTGCCAAAGGGGAAATTCTGGAGGCGAGCCCCGAGGAGAGGTCAGTGTGGGGAGCAGGGACGGCGCTGTGTGCAGACCTGGGCGCTCACGAGGCCGGTTCCTGATCTGAGCGGAGGGGCCAGAGGAGCCAGGGCGGCCCTGAGCGGAGTCGGGGGTGCACAAGGCCCGGGCGCCAGTCTTCAAGGAGAGAAGAGGGTCAGAACAGAGACAAGGAGAAGCTCTGCACCACGGAGGAACCCTCGGAGTGTAAGGACCATCCTGGCAGGGGACGGGTGTGGATGGTGTGGACTCCAACAAGCTCTGGCTTCCCAAGGGGCCCGCGAGGCAGTTCCAACAGCGCTAGATACACCAGAGGCCTCTTTTTGCCAAAAGTATGAAACTGCCCAAAAGCCCCAGCCCTGCGTTTATTCCTAACCCAACCTTCCTCTCCCATCCCCAGCGACAATGATCCTCTCTTCATTCCCTGCCCCCCAAACTCCTCCCCATTCCCTGGACTTTCTAGATCCTGCTAGGCTCTGCCTAGCCTAGTCTTACTCATCTTCCATATCTTCCCTGCACACCCTGTCCCGTGTTCTAGATTCTTCCGCTCAGCTCTCCTCCCTTCCCAGGGTCCTGGATCCTTCTCAACCTCCACTGTGGTCTCAGTTTCACCGACACACAAATCCCAGCGCCTTGCAAAACTCCACTGAAGGACGTTTGGCGTCCCCAGGTGGACATTCACTTTCCTGAATGGCTGCCCTAGATGCTGGCGGCCCCATCTCAGACCCCCTCTGAGAGCAATCCAGCCTTTCTCAGCCTGGCCCCAGCTGGAGCCTGGATCCTGCCCTCCTGTCCCACACTCTAGTCCCCACCCCAAGGCCGCCCCACATTGGCGTCTCCATTTCCATTGAGCTCTAATCCAGGAAACTTTTCTGCCCCCATCCCTATCCCTCAAGTCCCTTCATTTTTGGAACTGTCCAAGCCCTCAACTCAAGCCTTCTGTCTCCTCTCGGGTCCTGACATCTGCCACTCCCTGCTCATTCTCTGCGTTTCTAGAACCAAGGGATTCCAATCTCCTTCTCCACCTGGTTTCCTGTGCCCTTTGTCCATCCCGTCTTCTTCAGGGGTCCCTGGGACTCCTGATGCAAGGACGTTTGCACCTGTGTGTTCCTTATACCTTTCATAGACACACAACACATAGAAATATACAAGCACACAGATACATATAATTACATGAATACACATATACACACCCATGTCCACACATATACATAGGCAGTTACCTATATACATACACACAAATATACACATTTTCACACACAAACACACATACACACTCAGCCCACAGAGCTCCCATACCAAGGCCTTAATTCCAAGACTCTCAAGTGGTCGCACATGGAGCTCTTGTCTGCACACTCCTCCCCCTGGGCTGGGTCTGGAGAGTGTCCCTTCTCTTAGTGACAGTTTAACCCTGAGTGTGCTTTGCTGTCTTACGGTCGCTCACCTCACCCCACGTCAGAACCCTAACCTTTCTGATCACTCCTCTCTGCCTCTTCTGTCTCCAAAGGATCTCATATAGTTTCCGAGAGCGTCGGATCCTTTTCCCTCCAAGAGCACTTACACAGTGCAGTGCGTGCTGGGGACGCGCTGCGTGGTGCCTGTGCCCAGCTTGCTCGGTGCTCTCACAGAGGCCCTCACTCTGATGCAGAGACTGCCCTCAGCCGAGCCACAGTCCCTTCTTCAGTTGCCCCCCACCCACTCCTGGGAGCAGCCAGCAGCCAGGACCACCTGGCGCAGGGCTCCAGAGCCCCAAGTGCGGCCGACCCGGGGCCGAGGTGTGTGCTCAAAGCCCCCACGCGCAGGCTACATACAGCACGTCCCCAGCCCCCAGGGAAGGGAGAGAAACACATTAAGCCTGGATGTCCCTGAAGTCTCAAGGAGTACAGCCTTCTGACCCTTGATCTGAGCCCTGTCGGGTTCATTTCAGACTCTCACCTCCAGACCTCAAAGATCAGGATCCTGTTCTGTGTGTGCTGGGTGGTAACAGCAGCCGTAAGAAGCAAACTCCTTCTTGAGAAACTGTGTAGATTTCAAAGGACACACAACAGGAATTTGGAAATTCCCTGGATGTCCAGTAGTTAAGACTCTGCGCTTTCACTTCCGGGGCCCTGGGCTCAATGCCTGTTTGGGGAACTGAGATCCTGCAAGCTGCACAGTTGGCCAAAAGGAAAATAAAAAACCTACAGTTCCTCATGGTAAGATTTACAGTCTGTGTCTCTTTTCTTTTGTCTAGTCCTAATTCCTGGCAGGCAGGAACTGAGCTTCATTTGGATTAGAATCCCTGGTATGTGGTAAACTGGTTAGGGTATATGAACCTGAGTTCAGCCTCTGGATCATTAGGATGTGAACCCACCAAGATAATGAAGGGAGTGGTTCTGCTTCTGGGAGGACAAGGAGCCCAGACCCAGAGTGGAAATGGGTGGAAGGGAGGCTCGAGTGCCCTGGGGGTGGGGGTGACCCCGTGTAGCGTCTGCACGACCGGCACAGGTTTTATGCTGCAGCCACTGGGGACGGGGACATTGACGGCAGCCGAGGGGAGGAGGCAGGAAGAGAAACTAGTGTCCAAATAATCCATGCTGGAGGGGGTGTGGAGAACAGGTGGGGGGATGTCAACTGGTGCAACCACTTGGAAGCAATATGAAGGTTCCTCAAAAAATCTAAAAATATAGTTGCCATGTATCTTGCAGTCCCAATTCTGGGCATATACTGAGACATATATGTAATTCAAAAAGACAGATGGACCCCGGTGTTCATAACAGCCCAGACTATTGACAATAGCCAAGACATGGAAACTACTAAATGTCCACCAACAGATGCACGGACACAGAAGATGTGTGTGTGTGTGTGTGTGTGTGTGTCTGTATAATGGAGCATCACTCAGCCATTAAAAATAATGAAATAATGTGATTTGAAGCAACATGGACAGCCCTAGGGTTTATCATACTGAGTGAGGTAAATCAGAAAGACAAAGACAAATACCATATATCACTCCTATGTGGAATCTAAAATAAGACATAAACAAACTTATCTTTGAAGCAAAAACAGACTCACAGACATAGAGAACAACTTGTGGTTGCCAAGGGGAAAGTGGTGAGGAGAAGGAGGATTGGAACATTGGGACTGGCAGATGGAAACTACTATATGGGGGGGGGGGGGGGGTAAGCACCAAGGCCCTGGAGGACAGCACCCATTACTGTGAGATGAACCACAATGAAAAAAAAGATGAAAAAGAGAATATAGAGATATGTCAATAAATCACTTTGCAGTGTAGCAGAAATCAAACCTGACATTGTAAATCAACTATACTTTAAATAAATAAACAGGACGGCAATCTGCCTCCACTGTTAGAAGTTCAGCAGAAGAGGGTAAAAGGAAAAATGATCTGAACAGACACCTGTTTAGTACCGTGTCCCCCAGGTCCTCTCTGCACAGGATCAATCTCAGTTACCAGGTGCTAAGGGCTGCCAACTGCAATAGCACTAGAGGGAGAGGCCCACTGCATATCAATCTTTCCCCCGATTTTGTAAATTGTTAATCTTTATTCATTTTTTCTCTTTTTTATTTTTAAATTATCAAAGTATGCTAACACATTTACAGGAGACGTGAAAAACAGAGAAAAAGGTTACATGTATGTCCCTGGTATATTATAATTATTTTTTAAATAGACAAATTAAGATTTTTAATTGGAGTTTCAACATCAAACTCTCAAAAATTTATAGAACGAACATTCAGAGAAGTAGAGAATATAGTAGACCTGAAAAGCATGAAGAACCAATTCAACATAATTTAGACTTACATAATTTTCACACAACAGTAGGATACAAATTCTCTTCAAGTTCCCATAAACTAGGAGTCACTGGAACACATCCAGGGACATTAAACAAGGTACAAAAATGTCATGGTCTAAAGGTATCACAGTCTATTCTCTCATCACTGTTGAATTATGTTAGAAGTCAATATCAAAAGATATTTAAAATAACCAGTACATTTTCAAGTTCAATGTGACATATACTATTGACTTTGACCTAGACATGGAATCCTCCCTGAAGTTTTTTTCTCCCCGAATTTTTGTAATTAGTCATCATGCCAGCAAACAAGTGAGAGTGGACGAACCTCTTACCTCAAGTGGTGCCATGTTCCGTGTCACACACCCATTGGCCAGTGACTTCATCACGTGACTTCCGTCAGAGAAATAAATTCTGGACGTGGCCTGCAAGGAGCAGACGCACTTGAAGATTTCCCCATGGCGTTACTTTTTTCACTGAAGGACCACAGGATCATGGAAATTCTAGTGGATACGGTTGCTGAATTCCTCACAGAGAGGGTGAAGAAATTCATAAATAATAAATTAATGATATATGGAATGGTGCAAGTCCTGAAACCCTTAAACTCGTTGGTTGAATACCTGATTAAAAGGATATTGATATCTGTACTACAGAGGATAACATCTGTGACATACAACCAGTTTTACCTGAATTGGTTAAAAAGGAAGCTCATGAGTGGCGCGGCCGGCGGGGCCCGCGCGGCAGGGCCGAGAGCGCGACGCGAGCGCGGCCTCGCGCGCTCCGCGGGCCGCCGGCGCCGCAGCCCGCCCGGGCCTCGGGGGTCCGGGCCGCCGTCCCGGCCGCGGCGTCCTGAGGCGGCACGCGCCGGCGTCCCCGCCCTCCTCCTCCGGCGGCCACTGCCGGGCGGGCGGCCTCCTCCCCGCGGCGCCCGGCCCTCGGGAGCCCGGGGGCGGCCTGGGGCGCGCTGAGCCCGCGCACCGCGCCTCTCCGTACCGTGAGGGGAAACATGCGCCGGGCTCGGGACGCCTGCAGCCCGTAGTCTGGGTCCCGCCCGGGTCCTCTCTTTTTCCTTCTTTTTTCCTTCCCCTCCGGTCTCCTTTCTGCGCCCCCCGTATGCCCGCCCAGCCCTGCCCCCGCCGCTGAGGACAGGGGGAGGGTCTCGGCCTGCAGGCTCCCGCCCCGCCGGGGCCCGGGCGAGCATGGGCGGCAAGCAGAGCACGGCGGCCCACTCGCGCGGCCCCTTCCCGGGGGTCTCCACCGACGACAGCGCCGTGCCCCCGCCGGGAGGGGCGCCCCACTTCGGACACTACCGGGCGGGCGGCGGGGCCATGGGGCTCCGCAGCCGCTCGGTCAGCTCCGTGGCGGGCATGGGCATGGACCCCAGCACGGCCGGCGGGGCGCCCTTTGGCCTCTACACCCCCGCCTCCCGGGGGGCCGGCGACGCCGAGAGGGCGCCCGGCAGCGGAGGGTCGGCGTCCGACTCCACCTATGCCCACGGCAATGGTTACCAGGAGACGGTTGGCGGTCACCATAGAGACGGGATGCTGTACCTGGGCTCCCGAGCCTCGCTGGCGGATGCTCTACCTCTGCACATCGCACCCCGGTGGTTCAGCTCGCACAGTGGTTTCAAGTGCCCCATTTGCTCCAAGTCCGTGGCTTCCGATGAGATGGAAATGCACTTTATAATGTGTCTGAGCAAACCTCGTCTCTCCTACAACGATGACGTGCTGACCGAAGACGCGGGTGAGTGTGTGATCTGCCTGGAGGAGCTGCTTCAGGGGGACACGATAGCCAGGCTGCCCTGCCTGTGCATTTATCACAAAAGTTGCATAGACTCTGGTTTGAAGTGAACAGATCTTGTCCAGAACACCCTGCAGACTGACCCTGCTGGGCTCGCTTGCTGACTCCTCTCAATGGTTTGTTTCATTTATCCCAAGTAAACCCCCAGAACAGCTGACGATGTCAAACTATTCTGGGACATTTGCTCTTTTTACCTTCACCTCAAAAACTGAGGACGTGGGGTGAAGAAAACGCGAAGGGAAGAAAGAGGCAGAGGGCATGGAGCCTGGCACCAGCTTCGAGTCCAGATTCCCAGCATGACGTTCGGTTCGGGGGGCGCCCCAGCCCGGCCTCAGCAGGACGCACGCGGCCGGCCCTGGGCCCACCAAGCACGACTGACATCTTCCGGTCCCCACAGGGACAGCCAGGGGCCCGTTGCTGAGAGGAGGCTTCGGACACTGGGGCAGAGCTGAGCTGGGGACAGCAGTGGAAACAGGGCGCCCTCCTGCACTGACTTCCAGAGAATGGTCCCCCTTTCTCCCCGAGGACACCAGATTGGATGAGAGCCAGTTTGAGAGAAGAATCACCCGCTATCCTTCCCCTCATCCTCATCCCAGGAGGGAAAGGGCATTTTCTTTTTCACCTTTGAAAGGCATTGTGTGTCTGTCTCTAAAGTGTTTACAAAAAAAAAAAAAAATTATAGAAAAAAAAAGAAAACAAAACAAACAAAAAAATAAGCTCATGTACGTCTTTAAAAGCATAAAACGTCAACCAGCAAAAGTGACTGTGATTTAATTTCTGTTTATATATCCGTTCATTATCTATACTATCTTCAGAAAATCTTGAAGGACGTCATATATTATTGTATAAGAAGGAGGCATCATGGTGGGAAGTTTAAAACCGAGATTTAAGTTTCCTTTTTTTTTTTTTTTTTTTTTTTTTTTTTTTTTTCCTCGTTTTTTTCTTTTTTTTTTTTTTTTTTTTTTTTTTCTTTATTTTCTTTCCTGTTATTTTTTTGTCTTTTTTTCGTCGTTTTCTTTTCTTTTATTATTTACAGTTACTATTTTTTTTTTTTTTTTTTTTTTTTTTTTTTTTTTTTTGTGGGTTTTTTTTGGTTTTTTTTTTTTTTTTTTTGTGTTTTATATGTTAATTATAAATACCAATTGCACCTGCCTAACGAAGAGTACCTTGAAACTGAAGAAATGTCACTAACGTTATGATAACGAGTTTGGAAAAACACATCGGACTTGAATTAATATACTGGCTCCTAAACTGCAATTTCCGCAAACACTGGAAGACAATTTGAAACCAAACTTTTGCTTTTACCATCAACATACCTACTCCGCCTTTCTGATAATAAATATATCTGACCCTGGAGAAATAAAACGGTAACTGTGGTCTCCTGCCTGGTTGTGTGCTGACTTTTTTCTCCTGCTGGGGTGAGGGTCCAGGTCTGGAGGAGCGAGGAGGACAGGGCCCCCGGAGGCAGGAGGGCCGAGGGCAGAAGAGGTTTCAAAGGGAGAATTCCGGAGGGGAGCCCTGAGGAGAGGTCCGTGTGGGGAGCAGGGCAGCGCTGGGTGCAGAGCTGGGAGGCCGGTTCCGACCTGAGGCAGAAGGGCCGCAGGAGCCCTGGGGACCTTGAGAGGAGTCGGGGGTGCACAGGGCCCGGGCACCGGTCTTCAAGGGCCAGAACAGGGGGAGAACAGAGGGAAGGAGAACCTCTGTGCCACGGAGGCGCCCTCGGAGTGGAAGGACTGTCCCCGAAGGGGAAGCGTGCGGACCGTGTGGACTCCAACGAGCTCTGAGCTCCCCAAGGCGGCCCGGGAGGCTGGCGGTTTCGGCAGCGCTGGGTGTGACTCAGGCCTCTTTTTGCCTCAAGAACTGAAACTGCGCAAGTAGCACCCCCTCCCCCCGAAGCCCCCCACTCCCCGCCGCCGAGTTATTCCTCAACCCGACTTTCCCCTCCCATCCGTCATGTCAGTGACCCTGTCTTCATCCCCGGCCCCCTAAATTTGTCTCCTCTCCCCTGCTTTTCTAGACCTTTCTGGGCTCTGCACACTCCTAGGCCTGCCCCATCCTTGATTCTCTCCCCATCCCTCTCTCCAGTTGCTAGATTCTTCTGGGCTCTGCTCACCGCGGTCTCACTCGTCCTCCATTTCCTCCCCTACCCCATCTGGTGTTCTAGATTCTTCTGTCCTCGAGGCCCCCCCTCCCCCCACTTCCTCGGCTCTGGCTCCTTTTCAGCCTCCGCTGGGGTCTCAGCCGGTTTCATCTACTCACAGGTCTCAGCGGCCCGCGAACTCTGCGGAAGGACGTTTGGCGCCCCCGGGTGGACATTCCCTCTCCTGCAGGTCTTCCTCCCCACCCACACCCAGCCCCAGAGCAAGCCTGCCCTTCTCAGCCTGGTCCCAGCTGCGGCCTGGAAACCCTCCCCTCCTGTCCTGCACTCTAGTCCCCGCCCCAAGCCCTCAAGTCCTTCCTTTTTTGAACCGCCCACAGTCTCAGCTCAAGCTTTCTCGCTCCTCCCGTTCCTCCTGGGTCCTGACATCCTCTATCCCCTGCTCATTCTCTGCCTTTCTAGCCCCGGAACTCCTGTGTGCCAGCTGGTTTGTGCCTGTCTGTCCCTAACCCCCTTCACAGACAGATGCACAACACACAGAAACATACACACACACACACACACGGATACCTATACTCACATGAATACACATACATACACCCACACCCGCATGTCTGCACAGATTACATAAATACTGATAAACACACACAAATACACACGTACATAATAACACAGAGAAACATTTCCCTATGTCCAAACACACACACACATATATATAGGCACATACACACAAATATACACATACTTATTCACACACAAACACACAGGTGCACACACATAAAGACACACAGATATAATGAACACCCCTCCCCCTGGGCTGGGTCTGGAGAGCATCCTTTCTCTTAATGACTGCTTAACCCTGATTGTGCTTTGGAAGGGATTCCCTGTTGGCTCAACTGGTAAAGAATCCACCTGCAATGTGGGAGACCTGGGTTCGATCCCTGGGTTGAGAAGATCCCCTGGAGAAAGGACCCCACTCCAGTATCCTGGCCTGGCGCAGTGGGGATAAGAACAGGGGTGCAGAGCTGGCATGCTGTCTCGGGGTTGAGACGTGGGGGATGGTAAAGAGAAGGCGTGTGGAATCAGGTGCTGGTAACCTGAGCCTGGACCAGAGACCAGGACGGGCTCGCTCCTGACACTCAGCAGTGACGGCCAAGTGTGAGAGGCCGGGGGACCCTCACCTCCTGCAGTCAAAGGCTGAGACCTGGCACCGGCCTTAAGTGTAAAGAGCAAAACTTAAAAATGGAGCTCTTGGCCTCGGCAAACACTCTGTGCCTACACTGGGGAAGGTCGGGGGGACCTGCTCCATAATCGATCCCCTTGTGATCTTGACCCCACAATACCCTGAGTCCTCTGCACAGAAGAAGGAAGA
The DNA here is from genome assembly GCF_019320065.1 of Cervus canadensis. Taxonomy (NCBI): domain Eukaryota; kingdom Metazoa; phylum Chordata; class Mammalia; order Artiodactyla; family Cervidae; genus Cervus; species Cervus canadensis. The sequence goes on along the minus strand of NC_057403.1, from coordinate 22,179,408 downwards.
GAGAAGTCCCCTGAGGTAGACAGAATAACGCCCCCCCCCCCCAAAGATGCCCGTGCCCTAACCCCAGACCCTGTGAATCCCTCCTTTTAGTCTACAAAGGAGGAGATTTTGCAGACATGATGAAGTTAAGGATGGTGAGGTGGGGGGACTCTTGCTGTGGATTCTCCGCATGGTTCAGTGTTATCATCCTGGTCCTCGTGAAGTAGAGGCAAGAGAGGAGGACGTGGGAGCAGGGGCAGAGGCAGGAGTGATGAGCGGTGAAGACACAGGACGGGCCGTGAGCCCTGGATGCAGGCGGCCCCCGGAATCCAGAGAAAGGGAGAGAAACACATCCTGCCCTGAAGACTCCAGACGGGGTGCAGCCCTGCTGACCCTTGATTGGAGCCCCTTCGGGTTCACTCAGGCTCACAGGACAGGGCTGTGCTCAGCGTGTGCTGGGTGGTTACGGCAGCCATAGGAAGCGAAGGCACCCGTTCTTGAGAGATTGTGCAGATTTCAAAGGACACACAACAGCTTCAGAACTTCCCTGGGTGTCCAGCTGTTACGACTCAGCGCTTTCACGTCCCTGAGCCCAAGCCCTAGCCTGGTTGGGGAACTGAGATCCTGCAAACTGCAGTGTGGCCAAAAGAAAAAAAAAAAACAAACTACAGTTCCTCAAGTTATAGATTTACAGTAGTGTCTTTTCTTGACTAGATCTTAAATTCCTGTAGTGAATTTAGGAACTGAGTGTTGTTTGGATTGGAATCACAGACATGGGGTAAACTGGTGATGGTTTATGAACGTGAGTTCATCCGTGAGGGTCTTTAGGAGATGAACCCCCCAAGAGAAATGAGGGGAACGTTTCTGGTTAAGGGAGGGGCATAAGCCCAGGCCCAGAGTTGGAAATGGGTGGAAGGCATGCTTGAGTGCACTGGGCGTGGGGGTGACCCCGTGGAGTGTCTGCAGAACTGGCATAGGATGTGGGGGGTTTCTGCTGCAGCTACTGGGGACGGGGACGTTGACGGCAGCCGAGGGGAGGAGTTAGGAAGAGAAACTAGTGGACCGCTGTCTGCTTCCACTCTTAGAAGCTCAGCTCAAGAGAACGATGGGAAAATCCGTCTTAGCTGACACCAGTTCGGAACCAAGTATCCTGAGAGGTCCTCTTCTACACAGGGCCGTTCTCAGTTGTCACGTTGAGGGAGGTGTTAGGACCAGGGAGGGTTCACAGCTTGCTTGGTTTTAGGGAGGTTGAAAGCACTGATGACAGAATTTGAGCCCACATCTGCCTGACTGCAAAGTCCTTGTTCTTTTCCCTGCAAGACATGCCTTTGTCAGCATTGTTAAGAGTCCAGGCTTCTGAGAACCAAGAGAAATTGTGAGTAAGTCTGTTGTAATGGGGTTTAGAGGCAAAACAAAAGATTAGGGAGATAACAGGCTTGA
>NC_057403.1:22015160-22177889 GCF_019320065.1 Cervus canadensis | reverse complement strand
GAGCCAATCTCCAAAGCTCAGTTTTACACACAGTGTTATTAAAAATGTCACATGAAAAGTTTTCAACTTTGTGAAATGTTATAGAAATGTAAATCAAAACTGCAAATCAAAAATGTAAAAGGAGAAACGGAAAGATATACCCATTTGGATGCAGAGTTCCAAAGAATAGCAAGGAGAGATAAGAAAGCCTTCCTCCGTGATCAGTGCAAAGAAATAGAGGAAAATAATAGAATGGGCAAGACTAGAATTCACTTCAAGAAAATTAGAGATACCAAAAGAATATTTCATGCAGAAATGGGCACAATAAAGGACAGAAATGGTATGGATCTAACAGATGCAGAAGATATTAAGAGGAGGTGGCAAGAATACACAAAAGAACTGTACAAGAAAGATCTTAATGACCAAGATAAGCACGATGGTGTGATCACTCACCTAGAGCCAGACGTCTTAGAATGCGAAGTCAAGTGGACCTTAAGAAGCATCACTATGAACAAACTAGTGGAGGTGATGGAAATCCAGCTGAGCTATTTCAAATCCTAAAAGATGATGCTGTTAAAGTCCTGCACTCAATATGCAGGGAAGTTTGGAAAACTTAGCAGTGGCCACAGGACTGGAAAAGGTCAGTTTTCATTCCAATCTGAAAGAAAGGCAATGTCAAAGAATGCTCAGACTACAGCACAATTGCACTCATCTCACACTGGGCTTCCCTGGTGGCTCAGAGGTTAAAGTGTCTGCCTGCAACGCAGGAGACCTCGGTTCGACCCCTGGGTAGGGAAGATCCCCTGGAGAAAGAAATGGCAACCCACTTCAGTATTCTTGCTGAAGAATCCCATGGACAGAGGAGCCTGGTAGCAAAGAGTCGGACACAACTGAGCGACTTCACTTTCACTTTCTTTCACACACCAGTAAAGTAATGCTCAAAATTCTCCAAGTGAGGCTTTAACAGTATATGAATCGAGAACTTCCAGATGTTCAAGTTGTATTTAGAAAAGGCAGAGGAACCAGAGATTAAAGGAGGGAAGCCACAAAAGAAAAACAAAATAACCCTCAGGATAAAAAAATGTTACAACCCAGGTTAAAATAAGGAAGTCATCCTCAGAACATGCAAACAACCCGTGCTGTTCAATAGAAAAAGTGGAAGAGGGCAAAGATCTAAACAAATATTTCTCCCCAGAAGACATCCAGGTGGCTATAAAGCACATGAAAAGATGCTCACATCGCTAATTATTAAAGAAATTAAAATCAAAACTACAAGAACGTATCACCTCACACAGCTCAGAATGGCCTATGTCTTAACGTTTACTAACAAAATGGCAGAGAGGACGTGGAGACACGGGACACTCCTGCACTGATGCTGGCAGTGAGCTGTTAGCAGTCAGGGTGGAGGACAGGGAGGGGCTTCCTTAAACAAGGGCAAAGGGAAGGAATTTACTCTCTCCCTAACTGCTTACAGAAGAAAAAATCCAAATTGCTTGAAGATTAAATGGACGGAAGATCACTCTAATCCTCTTGAGGGAAATATAGGCAAACACACTTGGACATGAATCACAACATGTTCTTTTGGAATCTATGTTTAGAATAATTAAAAATAAAATAAAACTTTAAAAAGGCAGCTCATCACCTAAAATGCTTTTGCACTGCAAGGGCAACCCTAAAGGAAAGAAAAAGACAACCCTCAGAATGGGAAAATAAATGTTTGCAACAGATGTTTAAAATAATGAATTCATTTTCCAACATACAAACTGCTCATGCAGCTCATGATAAATCTGAAAACCACCCCCCCACACACACACACAAAACCCTACTAGTCCAATAGAAAAACCAGCAAAGATCTAAATGGATATTTCTCCAAGGAAGGCATCCAGATGGCCATAAAACACATGAAAAGATGCTCAGGATCACTTTTAGAGAAACGCTAATCAAAACTGCAGTGAGGTATCACCTCACACCCCACGGAACATCCATCTTCCAAAAGGTCTTCAAAAGTTAATTGTTGCTGAGGGCAAGGGTCACAGAGAATCCTCCTACACTGTGGGTGGGAGTGTAATTGAGTGGGTGCAGCCACAAGGAAAAGAGTGTGGAAATTCCTTAAAATACTAAAGATAGACATACCACACGATCTGGGAAGCCCACCCCTTGCCTTAGACCCAGAGAAAATCATGATTTAAAATGATAGTTGCACCTCTATTTTCAGGGCAGCACTACTGACAATATCTAAGACAGAGCATCAACCAAAATTGCATCTAGAGAGAAATGAAGAGTCTCGTGTCCATCTAAACACTAGAATACACTCCAAAAAAATGAATGAATGACATTTTCAGGACATTGGACGGACTGAGAATTTATCATACTCAGTAAAGTCAGAGATGAAAGAAGAAGTATCACTTAGAGGGGGCATCTATAAATTTATACAAATTAACTATAAACAGAAACAGACTCACAGACTTAGAAACCCACCTTACAACTTTTTAAAAAAATGTAGTGGCAAGGAGACATTTAGAGGTTGCAATGAACAAAAACACACTACTTTTTATCATATAGATAATGCCAGTGGACCTACCACATAGCACAGGGAAGTGGCCAGATACACTGGAAGAACCCATATGGGAAAAGACCCCCAAAAAAGAACAGAAGAGATATACATCTGTGTATAACTGAATCACGTTCTTGTAAGCCTAAAACAAACACAACAGAAATCAACTCTACTCCAATAGAAAATAAAAATTAACCAAAAAATAAAAAAAGAGAAAGAGAGATATCAAGGGAACACTTCATGCAAAGATGGGCACAATAAAGGACAGAAACAGTATGGACCTAACAGAAGCAGAAGATAATGAGAAGTGGCAAAGACACAGAGATGAACTATACTGGGCTTCCCCTGTGGCTCAGCCGGTGAAGAATCCTCCTACAATGTGGGAGACCTAGGTTTGAACCCTGGGTTGGGAAGGTTCCCTGGAGAAGGAAAGGCTATCCACTCCTGTATTCTGGCCTCGAGAATTCGACAGACTGTATAGTCCATGGGGTCACAAAGAGTTGGACATGACTATTAAGGAGAGGTGGTGAAAATATACAGATGAACTAAACTGAAAAGATCTTGTCACATCAGATAAGCCCGATGGTATGATCACTCACCTAGAGTCAGAAATCCTGGAGTGAGAAGTCAAGTGGGTCTTAGGAAGCATCACTATAAACTGAGCTATTGGAGATGATGGATTTCCAGCCGAGCTGTTTCAAATCCTAAAAGATGATGCTGTGACAGTGCTGCACGCAGTATGCCAGCAAATTTGGAAAACACAGCAGTGGCCACAGGTCGGGAAAGATCAGCTTTCATTCCAATCCCAAAGAAGATCAATGCCAAAGAATGTTCAAACTTCTGCACAACTGCACTCATTTTACTTGCCAGCAAGGTAATGCTCAAAATCCTCCAAGCTAGGTTTCAACAGTATGTGAACTGAGAATGTCCAGATGTACAAGCTGGATTTAGAAAAGACAGATGAGTCAGAGATGAAATTGCCAACATCCGTTGGATCATAGAAAAAGCAAGAGAATTCCAGAAAACATCTACTTCTGCTTCATTGATTATGCTAAAGGCTTTGTGTGGATCACAACAAACTGTGGAAAATTCTGAAAGAGCTGGGAATACCAGACAACCTGATCTGCTTCCTGAGAAACTGGTATGCAGGTCAAGAAGAAACAGTTAGAACTGAACATGGAACAATGAACGGGTTCCAAATTGGGAAAGGAGTACATCAAGGCTGTATATTGTCACCTGCTTATTTAACTTATATGCGGATAACATTATGCAAAATGCTGGGTTGGAGGAGGCTCAAGCTGGAATCAAGATTGCCAGGAAAAATATCAATAACCTCAGATATGCAGATGACACAACCCTAAGGCAGAAAGCAAAGAGGAACTAAAGAGCCTCTCAATGAAAGTGAAAGAGGAGAGTGAAAAAGCTGGCTTAATACTCAAAATTCAAAAAACTAAGATCATGGCATCCAGTCCCATCTCTTCATGGCAAATAAAAGGGGAAACAATGGAAACAGTGAGAGACTTTATTTCCTTGGACTCCAAAATCACTGAAGGGGTGACTGCAGCCATGAAATTAAAAGATGCTTGCTCCTTGGAAGAAAAGCTGTGACAAACCTAGACAGCATGTTAAAAAGCAGAGACATCACTTTGCCAACAAAGGTCTGTCTAGTCAAAGCTATGGTTTTTCGAGTAGTCATGTGTGGATGTGAGATTTGGACCATAAAGAAGGCTGAACGCTGGAGAACTGATGCTTTTAAACTGTGGTGTTGGAGAAGACTCTTGGGAGTCCCTCGAACAGCCAGAAGATCAAACCAGTCCATCCTAAAGGAAATCAGTGCTGAATATTCATTGGAAGGACTGATGCTGAAGCTGAAACTCCAGTACTTTGGCCACCTGATGCTAAGAGCCAACTCATTGGAAAAGACCCTGATGCTGGGAAAGATTGAGGGCAGGAGGAGAAGGGGATGACAGAGGATGAGATGGTTAGTGGGCATCATCAACTCAATGGACATGAGTTTGAGCAAGCTCTGGGAGTGGGTGATGGACACGGAGGCCTGATGTGCTGCAGTCCATGGGGTCACAAAGAGTCGGACACGACTGAGCGACTGAACAACATTGTGGTCTCGTGAGAGAGGAAGGCATTGTAGAATGTGTAAAGAGTCTAGAATGTAACATCCCAAAAAGCTTTATAGAAAGCACCTTTACTGTAATAGGCAATAGTTAAAACCCAGATCCTGAGATCTCCATCAGAATAACACTCAGCCAAAAGTAAGAGTGGACCTCTGTCTTTATGAGGAGGGCAGCATGACTTTATACCAGTAAAGTTAGAGAGTGACCACTAGTCTAGAGCGAAGGAGGCAGAGAACTCAAGAAAGAAGGTTAGAATCATGTGAATCATCATGGAGCTTTTTGTCTGTACTCACAAACTCCCATTTATTCCTCAGTAGCAGAGATCGTAGGATGCAGGAGACTCCAGGAGACATTCTACAAGTGAAGGAACCCAAACCCTGAGGGTAGATAAGGGATTCTGGAAGGAAGCTATCCTCACCCAAGCAGGCCAGGTTCCAGTAGTTCTGTAACATCACATCCCTGGACAATTTCCACTGACCGAGGTCCAGGCATTCCCGCTCCTCTTGAAAGGTTGTTGCTGAACCACAGAAGACGCCAGGATTCTTGGCCTCTGAAGAAGAATTCTATCTGGGGCCAGAGATGAGGCTTGATCACTCAGAGCTTTTGTGTAATAGAGTTTTATTAAAGTATAAAAGAGGTAGAGAAAGCGTCTGAAATAGACATCAGAAGGGGGCAGAAAGAGTGCCTACTCGCTGGTGTTGGCAAGGAAGTTATATACCTTTTAATTAGTCATCACAATGAATCAAAAGAATGTCTGGAGGTTGTAAAGATCTTACTAGACCCACTCCCATAATTTACATTTTAAAATAACAGGATTCGCCAGGTTTTTCAGAAAGAGAAACTGTCCTCAAGCAGGATACAGTGTAGTTGTATAATCCCTAGTACAGTTTAAACTGAGTTATGTAATTGATGAACCCTAAGGAATGTAGACAAAAAAGTTTGCCCTTTCCTCTTCCTTGAGAATTCCAGACCCCTCTCTCCTTGGGGACCCCTGGACTTCTTATCAACCTACCTAGGAACTGACTCTCTCTTTTTGTTTTCTTTCTTTTTTTTTTTCTCTTGGAACTGACTCTCTCACTCTTGAGTGAAGTCTATGGCCAGACCCTGGAATGTCAGCCGTCCCAGAAATACAAAGTACATATGCCATGTGACTGTGGGAAGACTTCCTTATGTGACCCAAGATGGAAACAGCAAGTTCAGAGAACTAGTTTTTCAATGAGAAGAGTGTCTGATGTTATACAATAATATACTTTTTTAGATAGCAATATGCGCTACCGTATTTCTAACCTGAAGAAAACAGGATGACATATGATCCACAAAGCCACTTGGACTTCCCTACTGGCTCAGACGGTAAAGAATCTGTCCACAATGCGGGTGACCTGGATTCGATCCCTGGGTTGGGAAGATCCCTGGAGAAGGAAATGGCAACCCACTCCAGTATTCTTGCCTGGAGAATCTTATGGAGAGAGGAACCTGGCAGGCTATATAGTCCATGGGGTCACGAAGAGTGGGACATGACTGAGAGACTACGATTCATTCATTCATCTGGGAGAAAAACTATTAAATGTGATCAACAGAGGCATATTTACTTTTGAGGATTTTCCTTGTGTTCCACAGGATATCAGTCAAAGCAGGAATTTTTTTAAAAGCACATTGTGATTCAAGAATTCTAGGGTGGGGCCACAGTTTTTCATCTTGAACAAGATTAGTTTTAACTAAATGTCTCGTTGATAAATGGCCATTGTGAATAGCACGGAGGTAAAACAGTCATGGCCGATAGCCATGGAATCCAGTCTCATCACTTCATGGCGAATAGATGGGGGAACAATGGAAACAGTGAGAGACTTTATTGTTTTGGGCTCCAAAATCACTGCAGATGGTGACTGCAGCCATGAAATTAAAACGCTTACTCCTTGGAAGAAAAACTATGACCAACTTAGACAGCATATAAAAAAGCAGAGACATTACTTTGTCAGCAGAGGTCTGTCTAGTCAAAGCTATGCTTTTTCTAGTAGTCATATATGGATGTGAGAGTTGGACTATAAAGAAAGCTGAGTGCAAAAGAATTGATGCTTTTGAACTGTGGTGTTGGAGAAGACTCTTGGGAGTCCCTTGGACTGCAAGGACATCCAACCAGTCCATCCTAAAGGAGATCAGTCCTGAATATTCATTGGAAGGATTGATGCTGAAGCTGAAACTCCAATACCTTGGCCACCTGATGTGAAGAACTGACTCATTTGAAAAGACCCGGATGCTGGGAAAGGTTGAAGGCGAGAGGAGAAGGGGATGACAGAGGATGAGATGGTTAGATGGCATCACTGACTCAACGGACATATGGTTGAGTAAGCTCCGGGAGTTGGTGATTGTCAGATGTGCTGCAGTCCATGGGGTTGCAGAGAGTCGGACACAACTGAGCAACTGAACTGAACTGAAAAGAGCCAGGTAAGAATTCATAGTTATTATTGAACTTTATGCGCTTTACAGATTTTACAGGTTTAATAGATTAGTAAGCAGAGAAAACAATCCTTTTGCCTATTTTTGAACTATAGCACTTTCTAACAGTGTTTTATTTTTTTAACCTTGAATGAGCCATATAAATAATTTTATATCAAAAATATTGCTCTTCAAAATGGTTTGGAATATTTGATCAACTATTCAGAAAATGGTAGAGCTTGAGATTTTCTTCAATGGATCTGAGCTCAATTTTATGTAAAAAGAATTAAGTCAACACAGAGACCTGACTGAGCAACTGAACTGAACTGCACACAGAGACCACTCTAATGGATGTTTTACCAGTTGAGGTAACTGGCAAAAATATCAAAAACAGAAAAAATGTCATATACTGTTAACATTTTCATGCACACAACCATACACTATTTGGGAGAAAAATTATTCATGTTTATAAAATCAGGAGTAGATTTCTGTGCTTAAATCTTATAATTTATTTGTGGCAATAATCTATATTTTACAAATACATTACAGTGCAAAAACACAATGACATAAAATAAATTAGCTCTTGGTTCTGAATATTTTATTCCTTTGAAAATCTCTATCATTTGTGTTGAATCATATTTTAGATTTAAGAGTTAAACATACATAAGTAATAACATTCTTGTAAATATTGTAGAAAACACAAAGATGTGCTAAGAATTCTGTCTGGAAAATGAGTGCAGAGTATATTATTAACGGAAATGATCAGACCTGGGCTTGAGTGATGAAAACCTCCATTCCCCAAATGCAAGAACCTTACTAAACACAGGTGAGTGTTCATTTTCCAAAGCAAACAGAACTAAGAAGGTGTGGTTTGCCACATTAATTTTGTCAGCTTATACACATCCCTCACTAAACCTTTCAAAAATCCTTTTTAGAGACAGAAAGCAGGAACAGCACAGTTGCAAAATCACAGAAGCACCTGAACCAGAAAACGTGAGGGGTAATGGCCTAGATGCTAGCAGTGATCTGAATCCTGAAAAATACCAGTTTTATGCAAAATTCTCTTCTTATCTAACTTCCATGTTCTGTATCCTAAGGCTACACTTAAGAGTGAGTCCTTCCTGCCAACATGGAGAAGGGTCTCTCATACTTTTCTCCTTCTTTTCCCCAAACTTCCTGTGGAACTCTGGACCACTGGGGTAATTCTGTTCATAAGGACAATTTCTTAATCCTGTTCTAAATGTCTGGAGTTGCGGATACATGTAAATTCATCACTAATTTCCCCTACTTCTCTAAGATCCCAAGACTGAACCACATGCCAATGGGAATCTCAGAACCTATGCCTCCCCATGTTTATTTCTCACAAAGGGAATATTTTCACTAGTTGAAAGTCACTAATTCAGGTTGAGAATTCATCATGCTCTATAGAAAGCCAGAATTCATCATGCTCCCTACAGACAAGGGAGACAAGGTTCTGGGACACAAGGGAGAAGTGGTCTAAAGAGCCGGTCCTCACTATGGTAAGAAAAGGAAAAACTAAGAAGTTGATAACAAATGCCCCAGGCAGAAAAATTAGAAGCCGAGAACTAAAGGTTTGCAGGTTCCCTCAGTCTAGGCATTTCAGGAGGAAAAGCAGACACAGCCCCAGACCCGGGACAGGACATGTACCTGAGAAGCTGCCGTCTCCTCCTCTTCTTCCTCCTGCTCTGCGTCTTCTCTGGGGATGTTATGCAGGGAACGTATCTCTGCATCTTGAGAAAATACCTTCAAAGGCATCCGCACAGCTCTTTCACCTGCAACTACTTCACCACTACAGACAGAAGGACCTTGAAAAGCTAAAAAGACTCACCTCTCCTGTCCTCTGTCTCCGGAGAGATTCAGGAACAATCACTTCCTACCTGGAGACCAGTCTGTGAACTAATTTCTTGATTGTTCTCTCCCCATAGAGAGCTCCTAACCCTCTGCTCACACAGATGATGTGAGTTGACTTCCTGGTCCAAATCCAGCTAGACCAACTCTGCGGCCTCTCCGCGGACTGACGCCGGGCTTCAGGTCTCACAAATGCACCAGGAGCCGCGTCCTTATCCCGGGCCTCCCCTTAGAATCCCCTGGAGCACTTCCTACACACCACACTGATGCTCCCACAGGACCCAGAGAACTCTGTGCGGAGGGCACCGGGGAGGTTATCCCTCAACACTGGTCATGTGATCTTGATAGGAAACCAGGTTGAAACCACTTAAAGGAATCTTTCTGAACCATTTCAGTGAATACGAACCCCTCGAGGTCAGGTCCCCACCCTAAGAAGTTATGAATCTGCAGGTCTGACATGGGGCCGTGAAGTGAGTCTTTAGCCAATTCCATTTGTTCTGATGCTTCTCCCCCAAGACCCACACTCAGGAGCCCTGAGCTTCAGCCCTCACTCTCAGCACAGCTGAGACCTCTCAGAAGGGGAGGGTTTAGGGTGGGAATTTCTGAGGGAGGTCAGGCTAGAACCAGGCAGACAAAGCTCCAGTACTTGGTGTTCAGGCCTTTATAAGAGACCCTGGGTGAAGTGCTGTGGGCTCCCCAGGATGAGTGTAGATGGGTCTATTCAAACCAAGGGGAGCAGGAATCTGGTGAGCGCTGTGAGGGTGTCATTGAAGGGGTGGGCACCTGTGAAGTAGAACCCGGGGTTCAGCAAGACTGCTGATCACAAGGTGGGTGGTTGTCTAGAGCAGGTGCTCACAGGACTGGCTGGTGTGAGTTCAAGGACCTGCAGGCTGCCTGCTCCCCAGACAGATGCCGAGGCAGCAACAGCATGGAGCAGTTCAGGGGAGCTCTCAACAATACTCTGTATGATCCTTATTGGAACCATTACAATGTCCCAGCAGTTACAGAGGGGGGAAAGTACAATGCAGAAATGATGGGAAATATCCCAATATTTGAGGCATAAAGGCAGTAAGGAAACTAATTGTTACAGATATCATCCCTCTGTGCTAACAAAGAGTTTATTGTTAGGTATTCTTCCCTGCGACCTTAAATCAGTAGGTTGACACTTCATTCATTACATTCCGGCTTTATCACAAGAAACCATCAGTTTTATTAACATGTACTATCACACATAGAAAGAATAAAACCTTTTCCAATCCACTGTGTAACTGATTAAATACAGATTACAAGCATAAACAACGATATTCACTCCTCTGATACAATGATCTCAGAACTGTGATTTCTACAGTTACAAAATGGAGGCTAATCATTTACGAATGAAACAAGATGTACACTAATTACATGACTTTTCTGAGAAGGGTTTCCATACATTTCTAGCATATCAGAGGTATCTTTATTTGAAACATGTCAACTAATATTCATGACATCTCTTGATATTATAAAGATACATCAAGAGTTCAGTGAACTGTCATTGTATTTTCCTTAAAATGCAAGTGACATAACTATTGAAAATGTGCATCTTACTTTAATATGTGGAATTACTCCCTGAACACTTACTTCATGGTGACCTATAGGGATGTTTGACAAGAATGATTAACACCTCCATTTATTTATTTATTTATTTATTTTTAAAAATTAATTAATTTATTTTTTCAGTGGGTTTTGTCATACATTGACATGAATCAGCAATAGATTTACACGTATTCCCCATCCCGATCCCCCCTCCCCCCTCCCTCTCCACCCGATTCCTCTGGGTCTTCCCAGTGCACCAGGCCCGAGCACTTGTCTCATGCATCCCACCTGGGCTGGTGACCTGTTTCACCATAGATAATATACATGCTGTTCTTTCACAATATCCCACCCTCACCTTCTCCCACAGAGTTCAAAAGTCTGTTCTGTACTTCTGTGTCTCTTTTTCTGTTTTGCATATAGGGTTGTCGTTACCATCTTTCTAAATTCCATATATATGTGTTAGTATGCTGTAATGTTCTTTATCTTTCTGGCTTACTTCACTCTGTATAATGGGCTCCAGTTTCATCCATCTCATTAGAACTGGTTCAAATGAATTCTTTTTAACGGCTGAGTAATATTCCATGGTGCATATGTACCACGGCTTCTTTATCCATTCATCTGCTGATGGGCATCTAGGTTGCTTCCATGTCCTGGCTATTATAAACAGTGCTGCGATGAACATTGGGGTGCACATGTCTCTTTCAGATCTGGTTTCCTCAGTGTGTATGCCCAGGAGTGGTATTGCTGGGTCATATGGCAGTTCTATTTCCCGTTTTTTAAGAAATCTCCACACTGTTCTCCGTAGCGGCTGTACTAGTTTGCATTCCCACCAACAGTAACACCTCCATTTAAATGTTCAGTGTACATGCTACATCACTGTGTCCTTAATCTCCTAATGGAGAATAAATATAAATGATTTCTCTCTAGGATAGAAGGCCTTGTCTCATCTTTGAGTAGCAATCATCAAAAACATAACTTTGCATACACACTAAAAAGGAAGCATAGCAGCATGGAGTAACTTGAGAGTTCAATAACATATCTTGGTTTTCAAATAATCACAAATCGTGTGAATATAAACAAAGATATATTGCTAATAATTGTACATTTCTAAATACCAACCCTTCATCTTGTGATCCATACTAACATATCAATTTTCTATGCTTTAACTATGGATTACTGTCTACAATACTTCTCCTGAAGAGAACTTCAAAAAAAAGGATTGATGAAATGCTTTCTAGTGTGCAGGCTTCCCTGAAAGCTCAGTTGGTAAAGAATCCACCTCCCACTCCAGTATCCTGGCCTGGAGAATTCCATGGACACAGTCCCTGGGGTTGCAGAGTTGGACACAACTGAGCAAATTTCACTTTTTCTAGTGTGTAATATCTGGTATTTATTTAGATTTAACTTTCATTAAATACTTTCCTACATTGTTTTATGTCATTTCTTATCTTTCTTAAATAAACGGTCCTGTATTTTCTGAAGTGTATGTTTAGGACAAACCTCTTCCATCACTTATTTTATTACTAGAGTTTCTCTCCAGTATGTGTTTTCTGATGTTTGGTAAGGTGAGAGCTCTGATTAAAGCCTTTGCCACTTTCCTTACAGTTATAAGGTTTCTCTTTCAGTATGAATTCTCTGATGTCGAGTAAGATGTGAGTTCTTGATAAAGGCTTTTCCACATTCTTTACATTTGTAAGGTTTCTCTCCAGTATGAATTCGCTGGTGTTGAAAAAGACTTGAGTACTGACCGAAGGCTTTTCCGCATTCTTTACATTTATAAGGTTTCTCTCCAGTGTGAATTATCTGGTGGCAAGTAAGACCTGAGTGCTTCCTAAAGTCTTTGCCACAATCCTTACATTTATAAGGCCTCTCCCCAGTATGAATTCGCTGGTGTTCAGTAAGAGTTGAGTAGTGACTGAAAGCTTTTCCGCATTCTTTACATTTATAAGATTTCTCTCCAGTATGGATTACTTGGTGTTTAGTAAGACATGACTGCTGTCTAAATGCTTTGCCACAATCCTTACATTTATAAGGCTTCTCTCCAGTATGAATTCTCTGATGGTAAGTGAGACCTGAGCACTGGTTAAATTCTTTGCCACAATCCTTACATTTATAAGGCTTCTCTCCAGTATGAATTCGCTGGTGTTAGTAAGAGTTGAGTAGTAAAGGCTTTTCCACATCTTACATTTATAAGATTTCTCTCCAGTATGGATTACTTGATGTTAAGACTGAGTGCTGTTAAATCTTTGCCACAATCCTTACATTTATAAGGCTTCTCTCCAGTATGAATTCTCTGATGGTAAGTGAGACCTGAGCACTGCTTAAATTCTTTGCCACAATCTTTACATTTATAAGGCTTCTCTCCAGTATGAATTCGCTGGTGTTTAGTAAGAGTTGAGTAGTAACTGAAGGCTTTTCCGCATTCTTTACATTTATAAGATTTCTCTCCAGTATGGATTACTTGATGTTTAGTAAGACTTGAGTGCTGTCTAAATGCTTTGCCACAATCCTTACATTTATAAGACTTCTCTCCAGTATGAATTTTCCGATGGTAAGTGAGACCTGAGCACTGCTTAAATTCTTTGCCACAATCCTTACATTTATAAGGCTTCTCTCCAGTATGAATTCTATGGTGTTGAGTAAGGTTTGACTTCTTATTAAAGGCTTTGCCACACTTCATACATTTGTGTGATTTCTGCTGCATATGAATTACCTGATATTGAGTAGGACATGAGCTACAAGGAAACACTTTGCCACATTCTTTACATTTGCTTGGTTTCTCCCTGGCATGAACTTGCTGATGCAGACTGAAATGTGAACACCTAAAAATGGCTTTGCCACTTTCCTTAGCCTTGTAAGGTTTCTGCTCTGTATGGATTCGCTGATGTTGAGTAAGCTTTGAGTTCTGATTAAAGGCTTTGCCACACTTTGTACATTTATAATGCTTCTCCCCAGTATGAATTCGCTGATGTTGACTAAGATTTGAGCAAGACATAAATGCTTTTCCACATTCCTTACATTCATAAGGTTTCTTGCCAGTGTGGATTTGCCGATCTTGACTAAGCTTTGAATTCTGATTAGAAGCATTGCCACACTCTGTACCTTTGAAAGGTTTCCATCCTGAATGAATTTTCCTGTGTCTACTTAGACTGGCTGAGTTAGTAAAGGCTTTCTCACATTTCTTACACTTGTAACTTTTCTGCGGATCCTGAATATTCTGCTGTTGAGTAAGATTTGAAGACTGATTAGAAATATCACTATATTCACAATTATAAGTCTTCTCTCCTGTATGTGTACTTTTCTGTAGTGGAAGACCTGATGTTTGATAAAAGATATTCCTACATGTACAATTTTTAGAATCCTTGTCTGAAGATTGAGGTCCCTGATGTTTCATAGGGTTAGAGTCTTGTTCAGTTTTAGACCCAGTTTCATTGCATGAATAGCTTCTCAATCCATCGTAAATATTCTTGTAATTATTGGGGGTAGAGCTCTTGCTTAAGGCCTGATTCGTGTTATTACATGTGAGAAGTTGTTCCATATTAACCATATCATGATGTGTATTGAACAATGATGGTGGGATTAACTCTTTTCCATTATTATCAACATTACACATTTTGGAACAGAGAGAAACTGTCTGTTGGTGGAAGAATAATGACCCCTTGCTCACAGATCCCTCAAATTGATTATATTGTGAGTTTTCCCCATCATTTTTAAATTTCTGGTTTTCAGACGTGCTTGAATGTGTGTGTAATTGAAGCCTGTGTTCAGAGTGGTTTGAATGAGTATTTGCAGTAGAGACTGGATGACTTTCCAGATTTTCCACATTTCCCTTCAGAGAACGTGTATGTTTCAAAAAATGATTTAAGCCTTTGCTTGAAAAGATACACATCTCTGCAGATGTTGTTAACTGAAATGGGTGTTTTCCCCAATTTGACTCACATTGCTCATTTCTTTTGGCAGTAATGTCTGCATTATGTGAAACTGTCTCAGTTCCTTTATGTCCATATAAACATCTTCTAGGTCTTTTACAAAGCCCTGTATAATCCTGGTCTTTCATTAAATGTTCATTTCCAAAATGAGCTCTTTCATGTGTTTCTAGGTTTGCCTTTTGGATTAAATTTTCTAACCTTGGATTCTTTGACATCAAAGCACGGGTGTTGTGAGAAGACACAGCTGAAAGATACCAAATAAAAGTTTATCAAAGTGAAAGATATCAAATCTACTATTCTCAGTAAATATCCTTAAAGATGTAGAGAAAATAGAGACACAAGAATCAAGATGCAAGAGGATTAGGCAGACTTGGAGTTCATCTCTCTCCACAAATGCATCAAGCATACATCAGAAATGGAACAACTCTCACAGAGGCCCCTCTGAACACTAGCAGAGGACCTACAACACCTAAAAGGACAAGAAAGATTCCCACTTAGCTAGTTAGGACCAAAGAAAGAAGGAAGAGGAGAGGAAGCGGGATGGGACCTGCAACCCTCGGGGGGATCGGAAGAGAGGAGGTCTCCATGTCCAGAGAAGCCTCTCACTGGGGGAGCTCAGTTGGGACAGAAGGGGAGCCTCGTTCTCTGTGGGAAGAGAACATGGCAACGGTCTGTGGCAGCAGGACAGAGTGAGATACACACGGGGTACTGACCCCTGCCCTGTCCACCCAGCCTGAGAGGGTGTCCACTGCTGCAGACAAGGGCTGGGTGCTGGAACGTGGGGTGTGGAGAGCAGACCCAGGCAGAAGACTGCTGTTGGCTGTGAGGAGACATCATGAGGGGACGGGAGGGAGGGAGGAGCTCTGCAAATGGGATGCTTGTGGAGGAAGCCTGAACCCCCATAGAGCAGAGCAGCGTTGTTGAGTGATGTCCGAAGGGAAGAACCCCACTGCAGCCTCTCTCCCCATGTGCTGGCCCCTTGTCCCTGGCAGTAGGAAGGGCTGCCACCCGGGTGGGCTCTATTGAGGCCCAGCCATGGCCTCCCCCATGCCCCTCCTCTACAATCAGCAGACTCCTATGCTCTGGGGCAGCCTCTGGAGCAGACACCTGTGGGTGGGCCACATGCTCAGATGGAGCTGAAAGCACAGCTGAGCCTCAGGGTTAAGAATGAAAAGCTGAAGTGTCTCCTTGCAGCTGCACTAACCATGCTTTTACACAGGCAACTGGCTGTGTCAACTCAGTCCCTATAGAGCATCTGAAGGACAACCAGGGATCCCCCAGTCATGGAGGTGTAGCTTTAGCAGCTGTAGACTTTGTGGGGATGTACGTGGGGAGGTGGGGCCAGGCCACAGTCTGAGCTGCCCCATAGCACCACAGTGGATCCAGCTCCATGAAAGCAACTCTGGGCCCTGATTTCACTGGATCTATGCTGGTGACTTGGTGAAAACAACATCTGAGAGACACCAGGGCCATGTGCCGAGATACCCATGGTTGAGGTGGGGCCAAGTGCAGTGCCGACCAGGGTCACTTGAGACTCACACAACGCGTGAGCACACCCCAAGGGGAACATCCCCAGAGCAGCAATCCTCAGGGGCTTCTCTCCCAGACGGTGTGCTCCAATCCCACCTGCCTCCACCACAGATAAGAATCACAGTGAAGAAGCAGATCTGGGGGCTCTGTTCCACCAACCTGGAAGCAGACCCACCACAGACAGGACGGTGACAGCCACAGATCCACGGGGAAGCCCCCCTCAATATCCAGGGCAGGCTAGGGTCACAGTAACAGCAATCAAAGCCCAGATCAAGGGGAGAAGGGCACAAGCCTGTGGACCAACCTCACCCCACAGGGGGAAGACAACAGAGCAAGAGAAGCTAGGATCCTGCAGCCTGCAGAACAGACCACAAACCCAGAAAATGTGACAAAATGAGAGGACAGAGAAGTATGGTGTAGAGGAAGGAGCACGACAAAAAGCTACAAGAACCACTAAATGAAGAGGAGTCAGCAGTCTAATGATTACTTTCTGACTTAAGTCATCTTAAATGGAGACGCCGCTAGGTGCCTTCTAACTCTTTAACCCACTTCTTATTTTAGCGTGTCCTATTAGATGTTTCGGAGAAGGCAATGGCGCCCCACTCCAGTACTCTTGCCTGGAAAATCCCATGGATGGAGGAGCCTAGTAGGCTGCAGTCCATGGGGTCGCTAAGGGTTGGACGCGACTGAGCGACCTCACTTTCACTTTTCACTTTCATGCATTGGAGAAGGAACTGGCAACCCACTCCACTGTTCTTGCCTGGAGAATCCCAGGAACGAGGGAGCCTGGTGGGCTTCTGTCTATGGGGTCGCACAGAGTCAGACACGACTGAAGCGACTTAGCAGCAGCAGCAGCAGTAGCATTAGATGTTTCAACCTAAACATCATAAATGATACTGATGTAGGTCTAATCAGAAAGTGAGGACACATAGGACAAAGTCTGGGGAAGCTGATAACAAGATTATTTAATAAAGAAGTAGTTCTTGAGAAATTAAATAAGAAATGAGACTTTTAAAATATGGTGGGAACACAGGGGAAACTATCAATGCTCTGTGGAGATCTAGTTGGGAAGGAAATCTAAAAGAGTAGGTATATACTAAAACCGATTCTCTTTGCTGTACAACACTGTAAACCAGTTATACTCCAATGAGAATGTTTTTTAAAGATTATATTATCTAAAATTGTAATAGTTTGAAACCATTAAAAAATATAGTGGAAAATGTTTTAAGATCTTATGCCAATTTATTTGAAAATTCTTTGAGCTAATTGAATATATTTAAGTCTTTTAGCATTGAGGAATTGCACCAAATACACTTAACATTTCATATGAGTTCATATGAAGAAAACAGAAACTTTGAAGTAACACTGAGATTTGCATTCTTTCTCTTTAGGGAGGTTTTGGTTTATGCAGTGAAGAAATTACTTAAATTTAAAATGTATAAGATCATATTTGTAGCTTCCAGTGTTTTAGAAATTATAAGTCAGAAAAAAACCCTCTGTCCACAGTATTCCTACAACTTTGGCAGTATGTCTACGATTCCACTCACATACTACCATCTAGTGGTAGAAACAAACTTGAATAGCGGCGTCTTAGAGTTATTCAGAAATGTGCACAGTTTTCCTAGGGCCCCCAGGAAATGCAATAGTAACTGATTCATGCAGGTTGTCACAGGCCAAGAGGAGATTTTCAGTTCTCACTGTGATTGAGAAAAGTAATCACTGGAGATGAATTCAGGAATGACTTCAGAGACAGAATGGGGCAGGTGATATCCGCCCATGACAGCAGCAGAAAGAAACCCAGGCTTCTCTAAAATCATTTCCACTGAAGCAGATCTTCCCAAACCACATGACAGAGGATGACTTCCTCACTGATCCTTGGACCTGTCATTGAGTCATCGGCTCCATCCCTTCACACCTACCTGTGTACATGGCTGGCATCTCCAGTCTCCTTACATCCCAGGGATTCTTCATTTGCTCCAGAAAGGTGATCAGGTCTGGCTTAGAGACCACAAGACCTGCTATCAGGAAAAGGGGTGTTTGTTTTGCTAGAGATTCATCAGTTTCCACTCTAATATGTATTCAGGTGAGAAGAGAAGGCACGTGTGCTAAGTCGCTCCAGTCATGTCTGACTCTTTGCCACCCTGTGGACTATAACCCACCAGGCTCCTCTGTCCATGGGATTCTCCAGGCAAGAATACTGGAGTGGGTTGCCATGTCCTCCTCCAAGAGATCTTCTCAACCCAGAGATCGAACCCACTTCTTTTACATCTCCTGCATTGGCAGGCAGGTTCTTTACCACTGGTGCCACCTGGGAAGCCCAGAGGAGGCATGGTAGAATATTAATACAGCCTGGAAATAAAGTATTTGGGGACATCATTTCCTAGGCTGTATTAACATTCTCTGGTGGTTCAGCTGGTAACGAAGCCACCTGCAATGTGGGAGACCTGCGTTTCATGCCTGGGTTGGGAAGATCCTCTGGAGAAGGGAGTGGCTACCACTCCAGTATTCTGGCCTGGAGAATTCCATGAACTATTCCATGGGGTCGTAAAGAGTCGGACACAACTGTAATCTTGCTCATTATATTAACACTCTAGAGAAGGCATGGTTGAATGTTAATATAGCCTAGAAAATTATATCCCCAAACACTTTATCGAAAGCACTTTTATAACACTAACAAATACATAAAGAAAAGACCTTGCGATTCTAGTCAAGTACTACTAAGGCCAAAGTAAGTAAGTAGTAGAAATCTGATTTGAAAAGGAGAGTGCCACCCTCTTATACCACAGAACCTGGAGAATTACCACTAACCTAGAAGAAGGAGGCAGATCACATCAAGGAAAAGTCAGAATCTTAATGAATCATCATGAAGTCTTCTTTCTCAACTCAGAAATACCCATTTTCCCATAGAAAGCAGGGATCTAAAACTATTGTAAGAAGCAGAAGATTCCAGGAGACATTCTAGAAATACAGGAGCCAAAACCCAGTGGGTAGATAAGGGATTCTGGAAAGAAGTTATCCTCACCCAAGGAGGCCAGGTTCCTGTAGTTCTCTAACATCACGTCCCTATACAATTCCCGCTGACCGAGGTCCAGGCATTCCCACTCCTCTTGAGTGAAGTCTATGGCCACATCCTGGAACGTCAGCCGTCCCTGAAATACAAAGTACAGATGCCATGGGGCCGTGGGAAGACTTCCTAATGTGACCCAAGATGAAACCAGCAAGAGAAATGGTTTTGATTTAGGAGAGTGGCTTGTATTATAAAATAATATAATTTTTACACAGTAATATTTTCTACCACATTTTTAACCCCAAGAAAAGAGGATGAGATATGATCATCAACCACTACAGAAATTCTTCTGATTTGGAAGAGAAATTACAAAATAATCAGATCAACATTGACATATTTATTTTTGAGTGTTGTACTCATTTGACAGAGGATAAACTGTCTATCAGAAGAAACAGGAAATATTTTTAAAAAGCACTTCCTGATCCAAATGTTCTGGAGTGGGCGCAGTATGTCACATTTTTAACAAGCTTATTTGAACTAGTAATGTTGAAAATTCTGCTCCATGAGTGACAATGTTTGAACATCAATGAAGCAGAATAGTAAGGAAAGAATTCATATTTAACTTTGAACTTTAAGTGCTTTACAGATTTTACAGGTCTGATACGACAGTAACCTCAGTGACAAGAATCATCTTAATGATCTGGTATATACTATATGTCTTTCTGACAGTTTTTCAGAGTCTTGAATGTATAACAGAAATAATTTAAAATCAATAATGTTGCTGTTGCATCTTTTGGCAAATATTTTAACAAACATTCTTTAAATGACAGCTTAACTTTTACTTCAGTTTCTGACTCTAGACTTTAATAAAACAGAGACAAATGCACAGAGCTAACTCTAATGAAAGTTTATAGAAATTCCTGTATTTGTAAATAATACTAAAAACAAGAAAAGTGTTAGTCACTCAGTTGTGTCCTACTCTTTGCAACCCCAGGGCCTGTAGCCTGCCAGGCTTCTCTGTCCATGGGATTCTCAAGGCACGAATACTGGAGTGGGTAGCTATTCCCTGCTTCAGGGAATCTTCAAAAAAGAAAAAGAGAAAAATCAATCAAATGATGTTAACATGTTCATTCATACAGACATACACTAAAATGGGATACTTATTAATAGTAATAGAGAAAAATTGTCATGTCAATAAAATCAGGATAATTTTTAACTGACTGAAAGTGTACATAAATATTTGAGGATGATATTATTTTAATTTTTTTTAAATAGACTAGGGTGCAGACATATACAATGATAAAAAATTAGAGAGCTCTGGTTCTGAATCTTTTAATGTCCTGCAAAATCTGTATCATTTAAAGGGGACATTAAAGCCCCTTGGTGGGTCACAGCTCTCGGAGGACAGACTGTGTTATAGCTCTCAGGTCTCGAACAGACCGTGTTATAGCTCTTAAATAAACCAGTGTTACAGCTCTATTTATTTAGATAATAGCAGGAAAATCCATCTTTGAGGCATGAGGGCACGTTGATCCAAAGACGCAAAGAGATCACTCCATCGCGCGGGAGAGAGAGGGAGCAAAGAGGGGAGAAGAGGGCTTTGGCTCTTCTTTTTATATGTTTCTCTGTCCCTGGGCCTGCCTTATGTAAATTGGGCTTAGGCAGGAGCGTTGTTTGTTTTACCTGACGTTCTCACTCTGGCCCTCGGACCTTCCTTTGTTCTATTTTCGCGGGCTTTCCCTTCCAGGTCTTTTAGCCACTGCCATTTTGGACTCTTTTTCCCTATTCTAACTACCTAACAGGCATATCCATCATTTTTTCTTTCCAAGACCCTTGTTCAAGACAGGGAAAAAAAAAAAAAATGAATTTCATAGCGTGGAAATCTCACAGAAGCACCTGAACCAGTGAACATCAGAGGTCATAGGGTACATGGAAAAATGCATTATCACTGACGGGTATTTTGGCAATATTAGGAAAACCATGATCTCAATCTATCAAGAAAAATGTCAGTTTTCTGCAAATTCCACCTCCTATATACCTCCCATGATCTCTAGCTTAATAGTCCATTTTTTATTACATATTTCTTATTGGTATAGAGGTTTGTCTATGCTACTTTAACTTCTGACAAATTCTGGAATGCTGAGTTCATTCTACTAACAAGGACATTTTCTTACTCCTGTTCTTCCTGTTCTAAAGAGCTGAATCGCATTCACATGTAAATTCATCATGGCATTTCCCCAACTTCCCTAAGATCCCAACACCGAACCACATCCCAATGGGAATCTCAGATACCAGTGCCTCCCCATGTTCATCTCTCACAAAGTGAATGTATTCAACATTGAAAATCACTATTTCATGCTGAGAATTCATCATGCTTTATAGCCGGGATACAGACAATGGAGAAAAGGCTTTGGGACATCAGGGAGACGCAACCTGAAGAGCTGGTTTTCACTATTAAAAAAAAAAAAAAAAAAAGGAAAAATAAGGTGATAACAAGCATCCTAAGCAGAAAAATTAGCAGCAGAGAACTAAAGGTTTGCAGATTCTCAGTCCAAGCATTTCAGGAAGAAAAGCAGACCCAGCCCCAGACTTATGACAGGACACATACCTGAGAAGCTGCCATTTCCTCCTTTTCTTCCTTCTGCTCTGGGTCTTCTCTGGGGATGTTACATCCCAAACTCACATCTGCATCTTGAGAAAATACCTTCAAAGGCATCCATGCAGCTGTTTAACCTGCAACTGCTGCAGGGAAACAGAAGAAAAAGTTTTCCTGTTTCCCTCACCCTTTTCTGAGCTCCTTTTCGACTTTCTGTGGTCCCAATCTGTAGTGGGGAATCAAGACTAACCTGATAATGCTAATCACATCCTGGTGCTCTACACTATTTGCAGATCGTCCGGGCTAGTTCTTCTCCTTCCTTTTCGAGTTACAGAGAACAGCTCACGAGAGACAATGGACCCTGCTTCTGGGCTAGCTGACCCAGCCTATGAGGGTTGTGAAAAAAATGCCAGAGGAAGACCCGCATTCAGAGCCCTGAGGGGAAACCTCACACCTGAGACCTCAGGAAGAGAGGATTTAGAGAGGGAACTTCTAGAAACAAAGAAGGTCAACCTGATTCCCTGGGGAGGGGCTCTTTCTAGGGTTAGTGTGGTGGTCCACAGCCTGCCTGTGCCCTTGGGGGTTGGGAGGGGAAAGGTGAGTGAGTGGTGGGAATCACCTGGGGGGTCTTGGGTTCCTGCCAGGCTTTACTTGCAGAATTCTTCCCAAAGATCTCCCCTGTCCTTAGTTTTGTTCACCCCCCTCTGCAGCCTGGGGACACAGGTTTTCACAAAATGATTTGTTTTGTGACCACCTCTCTGCAGGCGTGGCAACTCCAACTTCAGAGACCAGGAGCCTGGAGGCATGTCCATCCCCGCTTTCTTGGAAAAGAAACTGTTGCAGGAAGGGGGACCCCTTCCAGGGCCCGAAACTGGGCTCTTGTCTAACACTCGGAAATGAATTGCCCGAGGAGACACATGTGCTGACAAAGCAAGAGATTTTATTTGGAAAGGGCACCCGGGGGGAGAGCAGAAGGGTAAGGGAACCCAGGAGATCTGCTCTGCCACGTGGCTCGCAGTCTTGGGTTTTATGGTGATTGGATTAGTTTCCAGGGGGGTCTTTGGCCAATCATTCTAATTCAGAGTCTTTCCTGGTGGCCCACGCATCGCTCAGCCAAGATGGACGCTAGCAAGAGGGATTTTGGGAAGTGGATGGAAGTGAACGGACACGCGGTGTCTCCTTTTGACCTTTCCCCCACTCTTCCGGCTGCTGGTGGTTTATTATTTCCGTATTCCTTATCAGGATCTCCTGTCATAAAACAACTCATGCAAATGGTTACTATGGTGCCTGGCCAGGGTGAGCGGTTTCAACCAGTGTGCTTGCCCTAACAGCTCCCCCCTGAGAGACTTCATACTCAAGATGCTTCTTGGGAATTGGGGCGGAGGTCTCTTTCTTCTCTAACTTCTTCCTGCTGTGCCTGGGCGTAGGCTTGCCTAGCAGAGCAGAAGTCTCTCTCTACCTGATCTAAGTTGGGGTGTTCCACATCTGAAACCAGCTTTCACCCTTATAATAACAGCAATTTAGTTTGAAACTGTTGGCACCTCTCAGAGAAGAAATAGACAGGGGCCAAACAGGAGACCTAACAGGATGGTCATCGCTGGTCCCCAGAAACAGGAGGCAACATCTGGGGTGAGGGCTGCAGGGTTTGTGACTTTTTTTTTTTTTTGATTGGCTGGTGGTGAAGCAACAGAGCTGTGCTCCAGGAATCTTGTGTTTAGTCTGAAGTTACCATCCTCCACCTGGGTGGGGTCTCCAGTTCTGTAGGACTCAAAGACATTGTTATGCATATTTTTTTGAGTAGGAGCCAGGACTCTGTCTCAAGGCTGTACCACCATTCGATTATTTCTCCTCTGTTTCTGTATTCCCTCCCTTCCCTGATTAGCAATCATTTGAATCCACCCTTTGGTACTCAGGGAAGGTCAAGGAGGCTGAATGAAGCCTATATCCTACGGATGAGAAATGGAGAACACACAGCAGATCTGTACTCCAGAGTCGCCACCCCACAGAGTCCTGCTCAGTTTTAATTTAGGGAACAGGGCAACTATGACTGTGATAACTTCCTGTCCAAATGGGGCACAGGACTGCCTCAGCTTGGAGAAGAGACACTGAATTGGAAGTATTCCTGAGTTCCAAGTCCTAGATCTGAGCCTTGTATGATTAAAATCTCAATCCCTTGGTCTGCCATTTTGTTGTAACAGACCCAATTAGTAGTAGCTGGAGGAGGGATAACTGGAATTTTAATAGACAAAATAAATCTCTCTCTCTTTTTTTTTTAGAAGAATAGGCCTGAAACTCAGTCTGGACCTGACACTTCGGGGAGACTTTTAGCCAGATGGCCAGTTGCCTAATTTTATAAAAAGTAAGGTATAAGTTACTAGCTTCCAGCAGACATTGTTTTGAGAATGGTGGCATCTAAGCCTGACATGACTCAGAAAACTCAAGTGTTTAGCAATACAATGTCTAATCTGAAATTACACCCATAGTAACACCTGGTTATTTCCCAGGATGTCTGAAACATATCTGTTGGGGTCCTTTAATGGACCGGAACCTGGTGGTACGGAGACAACGATAAGAAAGTAAAAGAGAGAAAGAGAGAGAGAGAAAAAGACCAGGGGACCTAAGCTCTGATGGAGCAAAGGTGCTTTAATGATTTTTCTATGAGTATATATAGGCTGCAGTACAAGAAACTTCTTTCGGGAATGATAGAGATCAGAAAACCAAATGTACAGCAACCGTTATCAAGGGAACAAGGGGTAATGTTAGTCACGAGGTCAGGAGACAATCCATCTCTCAAGAAAGGGGAAGGAGACTAAGCTGTTTTGTCCTAAGGAGAATGTTTACTAAAGGAGACTCATGCTTGCCTCACACAATGACCTCAGTCCCTGAGAGCAGCGTGCTGTTCCGCTTGAAGAGGGACAAAGGACTCATGAGAGACATCATGTAGGAATCCTCCCGTCAAACATTCCCTGACAATTCCCCCTTATTTATTTATAATATTTGTAAGAAGAGTTCTGACCATCAGAATTTGTTTAGTTTTGACAATCTTTGCATGAAGGCAACGGTAGACAACAAATATAATTGTTAAGACAATCACCAAAATTATGGTTCTAGATCTAATGTTATGAGTAAGACTTTGAAACCATCTACGTGGGTCTAACCCAGATATTTGATCAGCTAATTGTTTAGCTAAAGTTTCCATATCAATGGAAGAGGGCAGATTATTAGAAAAGGCTTCAAATATTTTTTTTTGTAATAATTGTACATTCAGAGAGGCATTATCATGTATGTTTTGTAAATGAAACTTGATTTGTTCTCAGTTGTAGGCACTATTATTAAAATGAACAGGAGTAATAAAAAATTGAGTAGAATTTTAGTCACATTTTAGCATCACCTGTTTTTGTACATCTGTTAATTGATCTCTAACCCATTCGATGGCTGTTTTTAGTTTTTGTATTTCTTCTTGAAGTTTTTCATCTATCTGAGCCTGAGTGGCCCATATAGTATGGGCATCTTTAGTCCAATTTTGAATAAAATTATGTGTCTGAATAGAGGTTTGTAAAGCAACACCAGTGACAGCAGCAGTGGTGCAAATGGCTATTAATCCCAAAATACTAAAAATCAGCCATCCAGTGAATCATTTAGATCGCCGGAGCAATTTAGTAAGCAACTGGGAAGCAAGTCCAGCCATGGGACTTTCTTTCCAGGGCTGTTGGAGATTTATTGGTAACCACAGACTACGTCGACATCGAAGAATTAAAAGAGAATCATATCTTAAGGAAATAGAGGAGTTAAGACAAGTATATAATCTGTAATTTATGCAAGTTACAGAACATATAGTCTTATTGAATTGTAAGTTTTTTATAGCTATAACAAAAGGAATTGGAACACAGGCTTGTATAAAATATGATTGATTATAGCAAAAGAAATAATTGTTATAGCTATGATTGGTCCCTGTGGAATGTCTGGTCTAAGTCTCAAGTTCTTCGGTGTTTGTAGCAAGTTTTTAGGTGTCTCATTGTTTAGGTCCAATCTGTTTATCAAAGATGATTTGAGGACGAGGTGGGGGCCATTCTATCATCAAGCTAGCCAAGAAGTCTTCTGTCATGGTAATGTTTTTATTGTAGTATTAGTAACCTTCTATGTTACTTGAGTAATATAATCATATATAGTATTGTTAATATCATCTGAGCAGTTCAATAACCACATACTAAGGGGTCTCCTATTGACAATTGTATGATTAGCTATAAACATTAATTTTTTTGGTTTGGCCTGACATTTGTCTCAATGAACAGGAATATATTTAAAGTTCTTATTAGTAAACCCTTGGCATGTTGTTCTTTGTTCTTTTTCTAATTTTTTTTCTAAAGTTTTAGTAGTATAAACATGGTTCACTGACAAAGAAAGGGCAGTGAATAATCTAAGTAGTGTCCAAAAATCTTTTTTTGGAGGCAGGACGAAAGCCCAAGTTTGTCGACTAACGTTTATACATAATTTTGCTGGGCCCATACATAAAGGAAGGACTTCATAACCTAGAACGATATTAATTAGTTTTTCTTTTTTTTTCAGGATGAGAGGGCCCCTCCAGTTCTAAAGGAGGGGGCATATGTGTTGACTCATTAGTGGATGTGATTGGTTTTATATCTGTCTATTTTACAACCTGTAATAAAAAAAGGGGGTTAGGTATATAAGCCCAGTAAGTGTGATCAATCAGGTCAGCCTGAGCGGGGGAAGCAAAAGCAAGCAAAGCAAGCACAGCGAAGAAAAATATTTTTAGGATTCTGAGGCATTCCCTGTTGAGAAATCAGGTTTTTAGTTTAATCAGTAAGGGTTTTTATCTGCCCCCAAGTAGGGAGATCATAAGGTCGATGACGTCGAGTGTGGCGTTTTTTGGAAATTTTTAATGTCGCCATGGCTTATATTGGAATTTTTTCTTCTTGGGTTTTTTGCTGTTTCATCTCTAGTCTGAATGTTGGGGGCCCCCCTTAGGTTGAATCTTCTGAAGAGGAAGTCATGTGAGCTCGTTGGATCCATCTGGAGAAATAGAGGCTGCCGGAGCCTGCCGGCAAACGAACTGGTCAAGAACGCAATTACCAGAGTACCTAGGAAAAAGAAGAATCAGAAAGAAGACTCAGAAAGAGAAAGATGGGGTTGAGAGGGACGGAGTCCGCTTGCGTCTGACTCCGCCAACTTTATTGAAGAATACCACGCCGATATATATGCTAACAGGAGTTACTAAGAATAGATTGAGGGTTTGCATACGTGCAGAGCTACAGATGTTTTAAATTCCCACACTCAAGATCAGTAAAGCGTTAATTACCCTAGCGCCCAACACGATTAAGATCATTAGAACATTAGATAGAAAACAGGCTTCATCAATAGAACATTAGATGGAAAACAGGTTTCGAGCATGATGAGCTTATCAGCACCAGAAAAACAGGCAAAAAGGTCACCGGTGTGTTTTTTCCCTGAAGGAGACAAATGCCAGTCTATACTTTAACAAGAAGGGGTGGCAGGACAGAGAGAGACCTTTTGATCTCTCTTAGGGCCGTAAGGGGCCTGTACATTCAGGCCGGCTCCCTGCAAGAAGCATATCTTTTTCTTGTACGATTAGTTTTTTAGATTTTTATTAATTAGTTAACCTGTCTTGATATCAAATGGGCAAAGGAAAGGAGGTGTCCTATAATGTTTTAAAACCTTTTTTTTTGTTTGTTTGTTTGTTTTTTGTTTTTGTCAAAACATCTCTTTGTGGTAAGTTTAAAAACTTTAAAACAAATAAGGCTATATTAACAATAGTTATAAAAAGAGAGGAAAGCGATAGTGATGAAAACATTTTTAGGAAATATTTCAGTCTAAAAGGAAAAAATCATTCAGAAATCTGTTTGGGACTGGTATTTGGCTGTGGTTTGTGTTATTTGGGGCAGAGGATTAGGAGTAACCATTTAAATATTTTTTCTTAAGTGAAATTATTGAAAAGGTGATGTAAAACAACTTGACAAATGAAATGTTGCTCACTTCTAAATATATTTGACCTTGTCTTTGAAAAAGAAATGTAGCTTAGCAACTGTTGAATCTCACTGTTCAGTGTGTTAAAGAGGATGACTACACTTTGAAGACAGACCTGAAAAGAAGGCAAACATTCTACATTTTTGATATTTTTAGGAACAAATAATCTATTCAGGAAATGGTGTCTTTTTTTTTTTTTTATGTCATTTTCGCCTTGCTTTAAGAATCTTACACATTGGGAACAGAAATAGTCACACCAACAATAGTTACAGGCTTAAAGGCTACACTACACCAGAATCTAGCAAAGTTTGCTCTGCACAAGGAAGACAAAAGTGTTCTTGTGTATTTTCTCTTATTTAATTTTTTATTTGCAGTTACAGTGTGTAATGTGTTTGTCTAATCATGTCTTGTGTTTGTGGACTATAAGGAACGTCTGCAATTGTTTAATAGAGAATGAATGTAAAAATTGTTTGAACTGTTTAGAAATATAGGCAGAGTCATTGTCTGTTTTTATAGAATTAGGTGTTTTTATTATCGTGAAGTAAGTTGATAGGTGGGTTATAACATGTTGTGTAGTCTTACCTTAGAGAGGTGTTGCCCCTAGAAAAGAAGAATTTGTATTGATCAAGACATGTAAGAAGGAAGAGGAAGAAAGTTTAGGACAATGAGTTACATCAATTTGCCATAAAATTTTCTTTCATTTGTCATAAGCCTTTTTAAAATTTTAGCACCTAATATCTTTAAAAGTTAAAAGGCCAAAACAAAGTATGATAGCATAATAAACAAATGTAATGTTTATTTCAAATAAACATACCATACTTTGTGGTTTTCATTGTGATCCACCCAAGCATTTTAACTGTATTTTTAAATATATTTGCAGTCTGAATGTATCTGCTGACCAAAGTTAATTTTGTTAAATATTGTTTTCTCAGAATTTTTCTCTTGTATCTAATTTGGTTTAATTTGGAGAAAGAACATTTGCTGTAGCTAGAACGACAATGAAAAACTAGTCTAGTAAAGCTTATGTAAATACCACTTTATTTTATAATAAATGTTTTAACAATTAAAAAAATATTTTTGTATTCATTATTTTATTTGCCATTTCTTATATCTTTCTATTAAAAGCATATATTTTACTTTTCTATAGCAACCATGAAATGTCTTGTATGTTAGCATTTTATAGGCCATTGAACATATTTTTCAAATCATATTATATATATATACATTTTTATATAAATATATATTTATATTTATTAACAGCTCAAAATCTTTTCAGCTCTTTTGCAAGAAAAACCCCTTTTAAGAGTAAACCAATGTTCAGCAATTAATGCTTTAAAATCTTACTTCATTTGGAAATGACCCAGCCATTCAACAAACTTCTACTACTTAGTTCAGCACAACTCTAGAAACCTAAGTCACTCTAATCTCAAGAGACGGCTCTAGATTATAGATAATAGATCATTTTATCAAAAATATAATTATTTCTAAGAGCTTATCTAAAAGCTTTTATCTCATTTATATATTTGTGTATATATATATATATATAAAGAGTTACCTTTTTGTTGACAAACTTAGTTTACCTTAAACCAAGGCATAATAAAAGTATTATATAATGTTGATGACTCAAGACATGTCTCAACTAGATTAACAAATAATTATATTTAAATCACATTGACATTTAAATAAACATTATACCCAACATTGAACACCCTTTAGTTCATGTAAAGCTGAATCCAAATAGAGCTCATTAATCCCACACTATCCAAAAACAAAGACATACATTGAGATATAGATAATTTTAGATACATAGACATAGTTCTCCGTTTGAAATTTAAAATATCTTTTTGTTTTATTTATTTATTTTGAGCTCCACCAATTTGTTAATGGCTGGAGTCCTAGATAGAGTGGGCTGTGTATCCCAAGGACATGATAAGAGTTAACTTAAGGTTTTTTCTTAGGCCTATTTTTGTTTCTCAGGCAGAATGGAGCTCAAAAAAAAAAAAATATTTTAACAAGTTAACCTTTTCCTAACTGCACGTGGAAGAAGAACCGGTTTTGCAATTTCAAAAAAGATTTTATTTTCATCAGTTTTTTCCAGAGTCTAAAGAATATCATAGCCATTCAGTGTCAAAAATATCATTTTTCTTTTTTGTAGCTATAGTATATTATTAATGATATATGTATGAGGGAATTGTTGTCACATAGGAAGTAAAGCCTTGGCTACAAAATTTTGACAAATACTAGGACTGTTATGGAGACGGCAATGGCATCTTATTTCAGTACTCTTGTCTGGAGAATCCTAGGGACGGGGGAGCCTGGCAGGCTGACATCTATGGGGTCGCATGGAGTAGGACACGACCGAAGTGACTTAGCAGCAGCAGTAGCAGGACTTTTAAGCATACCTTGAGGTAACATAGTCTATTGAAATCTTTTATGAGGCCCGATATGATTAGGATAAGGGAGAGAGAAAGTGAATCTCTCCCGGTCTAAAGGGTGTAAAGGTATATTTAAAAAGCAATCTTGTGAATCAGTAATAATAATGTGTCAATTTTGAGGAATAGTAATAGCTGATGGGATCTCTGGTTGCAATGTACCCATAGGTTTCATAAAAGAATTAACTTTTTTAAACTCTGTTAAGAGACACCATTTGTTATGTTTCTTTTTTATAACAGAAATAGAGTTCTAAAAAGAGCAAGATTCTTCAATATGTTTCAATTTTAATTGTGTGTTTATAAGTTCTTTACTAGCTTGTAATTTTTCTTTTGTAAGGGGCCATTGCTTTGTCCAAATAGGCTCATGATTTTTCTTAGTTATTTTAATAATTGTTTTGTTTGTTAAATGAGCAGTGGCCCCTAGGAAAAATGTGGAATGTATATCTGAGTTTGTCATTGTATAAGTAAGTCTCTTCCTATTAGATTAAAGAGTACATTTATCACATAAGGTTTTAATGTTGCAGGTTGGCCTTCTGGTCCCTCACATGAGTATATTTGAACACTTTGATAAATTTTTTGTACTTTAGTTTGAGAAATTTTTGCAATTTGGCAAGAGACCAAAAGTACAGGCCAGGACTTGGGCCATAAATGTTTGGAAATAGTAGTAAGATCAGATCCAGTGTTGAGGAGACCAGAAAATCTTTTACCATTAATTTTGATATTTATATTTGATCGGGCATACTCAGATACTAATGAGGCCCACAAAGATTGTTTTTGATCTGTACTGTCAAACCCATCTGTCCGTACATTATTAGAGGAATTAATAGAAATGTAAGGTAAAAGAAGTAATTGAGCAATTTTGTCCCCCTTTTTGAATTGCCATAGAATCTGAGATGCCATCAGAATTTGAATCTCTCTTTTATAATCTGAATCAATTATTCTAGGGTGAACAGTAATTCCTTTAGAAGTCAGACTAGATCGGCCAAGCAAAAGACCAAAAGTTTGTGGGGGCAAGGGGTCTAAAAAGTCCGGTAGGCACTCTAGTAGGGACTGTTTGAGGGTAAAGGAAAAAATCATTTAGGGCTGGTATATCGACGGCAGCACTGCCGGATGTTGAGGATTTGAGGGAAAAGATAGAATCTGCTCCTGTTTGGAGTTTCCTGGAATATGTTTTCCATCAATATCAAATTTAAACTTTTGGCCCAGTGCATTCTTCTACAGCAGCGAGGGCAAATTTTTTGGTATTTTATTAGCCTTTTTAGGGCAGTCCCTTTTTAAATGATTTTTATCTCTCCAATTAAAGCATCCTTCATTTCTCTTTTTAAAGGTAGTAGCCATTGCCTCAATCAGCATTTGCATCTTTTGAGTTTTTGATCCTAGATTGTGATAAGCTTTTAAATAATCAATAATAATTTTAGTCTCACAAATTGTAGCTATAGCTCTTTGACATTTCTGATTTGCATTCTCATAAGCAAGTAATTTCTTTAGCTGTTTTTTTGGTTTCTTCTCCGATTACAGTACGGGAAATAGCAGCTTCTAATCTAGTTTAAAAATTAGCATAACTTTTCATTAGGTTCCAACAAAGGAGAGACTTTTGGAGTTGCGACTGTTGGCAGAGGAGAAGCATTTGGAGCAGCCGGGGCAGGGCTAGTAAGAAAATTTTGAGATATTTTGTATTGTTTTAATTGGGCCTTTTGTAAAGTTTAATCATTTAATTTATATTTATGTAATAAGTGTTCTGTCTGTTGTTGAATATTGGAAGGGCTAGAATGTACCTTGAAATGGCAGAATTACAGCTTTAATAAGAGCCCATAGGGGCTAGAGATCAACTGGAATATTTTTTCCTTGTTTGGCTGCTCATTTAAGAGTTGCTTTGACCTGGAGCCAAATTTCTAAATTAAAACTGCATTTATCAGGAAACTAAGGATTATGTTCAACTACTGTTTGAAGGCAAGCCTCTATTCATTGCCGTGAAGCCAGAAGTCCCTGAAATTTAAACAAATGGTGAAGTAAAGTAGAAAAATAATGGGGCTGGCCAGCCATTTAACCCATGCCTTAGTACTTACCGACCTCAACAGGTCCCTGAGTCATTCCGCCCGCTATGCCACGTATACCAGTGTCCCTGTTCGTTGGCGCCATTTGTTGGGGTCCTTTAATGGACCGGAACCTGGTGGTACAGAGTCGACGATAAGAAAGTAAAAGAGAGAGAGAGACAAAAAAAGACCCGGGGACCTAAGCTCTGATGGAGCAAAGGTGCTTTAGTGATTTTTCTATGAGTATATATAGGCTGCAGTACAAGAAACTTCTTTCAGGAATGATAGAGATCAGAAAACCAAATGTACAGCAACCGTTATCAAGGGAACAAGGGGTAATGTTAGTCACGAGGTCAGGAGACAATCCATATCTCAAGAAAGGGGAAGGAGACTAAGCTGTTCTGTCCTAAGGAGAATGTTTACTAAAGGAGAGTCATGCTTGCCTCACACAATGACCTCAGTCCCTGGGAGCAGTGTGCTGTTCCGCTTGAAGAGGGACAAAGGACTCATGAGAGACATCATGTAGGAATCCTCCCGTCAAACATTCCCTGACACATATCTACTCTATTTTGACTATTACTTGTAAAATTTTCTTTAATAGTCAAAGCAGATGTCACCATTAATGATGTCAGTGTTTCTCTAGGTATGAGAAGTTGCAAGAATTGGGACTCATAAAATCTCCTGAAAAGATCTAACTATCTGAAGGCTGTTCTGTCAGTTTTTTCCAGAGCACAGAGTGCCTCATTCCTGATTTTTACCTTGAACTTCTTTCAGGGCCGTTGAAAGTCAGCAGTTGCAGTGGCCATAATCTCTGTAGATGTAGATGGCAAGTGTCAATCTTCAGTTGGCAGAGCCCCTTTTTGCTCATAAACTTGACCATGATTTGCAGGGGGGCATTTCATGACCACTTTATCTCATGGTGCTGAGAATGTCCATTCTCAGGTTTGGCAACGATTTTGTTGACAGGCCACTCAATGTGCTGTTACTGGACTAGGCCATTAAACAGTATCCAAATTCTCTGGACCACCTGTCTTACTGGCCTCTTGGTCCAGGAAAACATTCCCTCTTGTTGCTTTTTCTCATATCTAGAGTTACACTGTTATCATCATCTATCTCATAGGGAACTATATATAATTTTATCAAAGGCCTCAGTCACACATTTGGCAGTGTAGGAAACAGCAATTTTGTAAAACAGGTGAAATACAAAGAACATAGCCAGCAGTATTAGTAAAGTCACAAGTAAGACTTAAGTTAAGAGCTTCCATTAGATGTAGCCCAGTATATCCCAGGTCATCTGACTTAGTCTATTCTGTATGAATCTTTATCTTTCAGGGAAATTATACATGGGCACCACCATCTATAAGGCACATAGCCCAGTTTTTTAGTGTTATTAGACTGATTATCTTTAGTATGATTTAATTGTTTTCAACACAGAGGAGACTTTAAACCTAAATTACCATAGCCTAGTGTTATCTATATAAGTCTATCTCATAATTGTGGGAGATTTCTTATTCCCTTGCTGAAACTTCTAATATCATGAACGCTGAAGGGGCTTGGAGATCAGGGAACCTCCTACATGGCGGGAGGGAATGTAAGCTGGTGCAGTCACGTGGGTGGACCGTGTGGAAGTTCCTTAAAAAACATAACCTCCTGACATTTAAGGAAATGAATTCCATGAAAAGTAGACAAAACAGATTAATTGACAAACTGACAAGTTTTATAGATTTTAGTAAATCATCTGCAATTCTGAAATGACCAGTTTTGATCTAGCATTTCTAAATTATCTAAGCTAAATGTGTAAGAATACACATATGCTCACATATTCCTTCTTGGTTTTCTCACTGCTAACATGGATACCTTCAGATATTTATATCTTGTATTCAATGTGTGTTATATAAATTATATTATGTATATATCTTCAGATATTTATATATTGCATTCAAAGTATGCCAAAGCCATGAGAAAACAGTTCCTTCAGCCTTACAAGACACATGTGCTGAGAATGATACAGGGTAAGATTTTATAAATCTTGGCTCAGAATTTTCCCATCATGGTTTTGATTATTCTTTTTGTGTCTTTGTTAAATTAACATTTGCTTAAATGAGCCCCTGAAAAGTTTTAGCTAACAGAAGAACACAGGACAATTGCAGAAGGTGAGTTTATGACTCTGAGTTTAGGTCCTCAGAAAATTCACAGCAAGCCTTGAGGGCCCCTGAGGAAGGTCAAGGCTAGAACCAGGCAGAGAAACTTCCAGTACTTGGAGTTCAGACCTGACCCTGGGTGAAGTGCTGTGGGTCCCACAGGCTGAGTGTGGAGGAGTCCATTCAAAGAAAGATGAGCAGGATTCTGATGAGCTCTGAGGGTAACACTGAAGGGGGGCCTGTGCAGTAGACCCTGGAGTTCAGCAAGACTGCTGGTCCCAAGGAAGGGGTCATCTAGTGCAGGTGCTCACAGGACTGGCTGGTGTGAGTTCAAGGACCTGCAGGCTGCCTGCTCCCCAGACAGACGCTGAGGCAGCAACAGCATGGAGCAGTTCAGGGAAGCTCTCAACAGTACTCTGTATGATCCTTCTTATTAGAACCACCACGATATCCAAGTAGATAAAAATGGGAGAGGAGATACAACGTAGAAATAGTGGGAAATATATGAAGTTATGAGAGGTTTAATGGCAGTAAGGAACTAATTTCTACAGATGCCATCCCCCTGTGCTACAAATAGTTTATCGTTACATTACCTTTCCTGCAACCTTAAATAGGTGGGAGAGGTTAATGCTGGTGGTGCGTTAATCCTTCATTCATTCCACATCAATTGTAACACTGAAAAACCATTCCCTTTTATTAAGTAAGATACATTAATTTTACACAGATGGAATAAAACCTTTTACAATTGTTGTTTGATCCTCGATTAAAATACACATTACAAGCTTCTAAAAACTTTCCTGTTTCTCTGATGAAATGATTTGAGAATGTGATTGATATGGTTTACAAAATGGAGGCTAATTTAGTAAACATGGATGGACATTCATTATATTAATATGACTTTTCCAGAAAGAGTGTTCTATACTTACATCAGCTAGAAGAGAAGGTGTCCTTCCTTCAAGCCTGCCAGATAATATGCATGATTTCTCTATGTTGCTGTTATCAAAATACCTTCGATTTTCATGAACTATCCTTCTTTTATGCTTAAAAAGCAAGTGACATAATTATTGAAAACTTAGAGCAAACTTCTGTCTTACTTTGAATTATTCCCTGAACACTTACATCATGGTGACCACAGAGGTGTTTGACATCAGTGACAAATACCTCCATTCAGAGGTTTAGTGTGTATATAACACGACCGTGTTCTTAATTTTATAAATTGGAGAATGCAAATAATTCCCACTTAATATAGAAGGGCTTCTCATACCATTGGGCAACACCCATCAAAAACATAAGTTCATATATACAGTAGTAACAAATCCCAGCATGTAGTAATTTGAGAGTTGAATTACATTCGTTTTGGTTCCTTAATAATCTCAAATAACGTGAACATAAACAAGGATACATTAATAATAATTATACCTCTGCATATATCCACCCCCTCATCTTGTGATCCATACTAACGTATCAATTTTGTATGTGTTTTACTTAGGTAATACTTGCTACAGTGTTTCTGCTTAGAATAATTCAACAAAAGTGGTATGAATGACATGCTTTCTAGTATGAATTCTCTGGTATTGAGTTACTTTTGATGTTTGATTAAGCACTTTTCTACATTTTTTTAATTTAATTCATGTATCTTTCCAAAGAAAACACTCGTTTTTTCAAAATTGTATATTTAGGACCAAAGTTTTTATCACTGATTCATTTCTAGGGTTTCTCTGCAGTATGAATTCTCTGACTGTGAGTGAGGTGATGACTGTGAGGAAATCCTTTGCCACATTCCTTACATTTCTAACATTTCTCTGCAGCATGAACTCTCTGATGTCGAGAAAGACTTGAACTCTGGGAAAAGGCTTTGCCACAGTCTGTACATTTATAAGGTTTCTCCCCAGTATGGATTCGCTGATGTTTATTTAAAGCTGAACGCTGCTTAAAAGCCTTGCCACACGCTGTACATTTATAAGGTCTCTCCCCAGTATGGATTCGCTGATGTTGAGTTAGAAGTGAAAAATTGATAAAGGCTTTGCCACATTCTGTACATTTATAAGGTGTCTCCCCAGTATGGATTCGCTGATGTTGAGTAAGAACTGAAAAATTGATAAAGGCTTTGTCACATTCTGTACATTTAAAAGGTCTCTCCCCAGTATGGATTCGCTGATGTTCAGTTAAACCTGAACTTTGCTTAAAAGCCTTGTCACATGCTGTACATTTATAAGGTCTCTCCCCAGTATGGATTCTCTGATGTTGAGTTAAAGTTGAACTCTGCTTAAAAGCCTTGCCGCATGCTGTACATTTATAAGGTCTCTCCCCAGTATGGATTCGCTGATGTTGAGTTAAAGCTGAAATCTCCTTAAAAGCCATGCCACAAGCTGTACACTTATAAGGTCTCTCCCCAGTATGGATTCGCTGATGTTGAGTAAGAAAATAATAACGGATAAAGGCTTTGCCACATTCTGTACATTTATAAGGTCTTTCCCCGGTATGGATTCGCTGATGTTGAGTTAAAGTTGAACTCTGCTTAAAAGCCTTGCCACATGCTGTACATTCATAAGGTCTCTCCCCAGTATGGATTCGCTGATGTCGAGTAAGAAAATAATAACGGATAAAGACTTTGCCACATGCTGTACATTTATAAGGTCTCTCCCCGGTATGGATTCGCTGATGTTCAGTTAAACCTGAACGCTGCTTAAAAGCCTTGCCACATGCTGAACATTTATAAGGTCTCTCCCCAGTATGGATTCTCTGATGTCGAGTTAAAGTTGAAATCTGATTAAAAGCGTTGCCACATGCTGTACACTTATAAGGTCTCTCCCCAGTATGGATTCGTTCATGTCGAGTAAGAAATGAATAATTGATAAAGGCTTTGCCACAGTGTGTACATTTATAAGGTCTCTCCCCAGTATGGATTCGCTGATGTTGAATTAAAGTTGAACTCTGCTTAAAAGCCTTGCCACATGCTGTACATTTATAAGGTCTCTCCCCAGTATGGATTTGCTGATGTTCAGTTAAAGCTGAACTTTGCTTAAAAGCCTTGCCACATGATGCACATTTATAAGATCTCTCCCTAGTATGAATTTGCTGATGTTGAGTAACACATGAAGAGCAGATAAAGACTTTGTCACATTCTGTACATTTGTATGGTTTCTCCCCAGCATGGATTCCCAGATTTTCAGTTAAATATGAACTCTGATTAAAGGCTTTGCCACATGCTGTACATTTGAAATGCTTCCCTCCTGTATGAACTTTCCTATGTCTACTTCGATTTGGTGAGTTACTAAAGACTTTTCCACATGTATTACACTTGCAGTGTTTCCGCTTACTCTGAATTATCTGCTGTTGAATAAGTTGTGAAGACTGGTTAACAACTTTACCATAATCATAACAATTATAGGTCTTCTCTCCAATATCCATACTCTTGTAAGTTTTAATAGTAAGATTTGAGCTTTGATAAAATATATTCCTACATTTCTGATGTTTAGAATTGTTGTCTGAAAATTGATGTCCCTGTTGTTTCACGAGATATGAGTCTTGGTCAACATTATGTCCAGTTGCATTGCATGAAGAGTTTCTCATTCCATCATGTATACTCTTGTAATTATTGGGGGTAGAGCTCCTGCTTAAGGCATTCCTCATTTTGTTACGCTTGGAATGTTGTTCCACACTAATTATACCTCCATATGTATTGAACAATGATGGTTGAATAAGGTCTCTCCCATTATTATCATCATTACAGATTGTGGAACAAGGAGAAAATAGTTGTTGGTTGAAGAACAAGAAACCCTTGTTAAAAGACCCCTCAAATTGATTGTATTGGGAATTTTCGCCCTCATCTTTAAGTTTCTGGTTTCCAGACATGGTTGAATGTATATTTAATAGACAGCTATGCTCAGAGTATAGGTTTGAATGAGTATTTGCAGTAGAGACTAGATGACTTTCCAGATTTTCCACATTTCCCTTCAGAGAACATGTATGTTTCAACAGACGATGTGGATCTTTGCTGACAAATATACACCTAACTGCAGATGTTGATGACTGAAATTGGTCATCTGAAGTTGATTTTTCCTTATTTGATTTACATCCTTGATTTCTTTTGGCGGTAATAGTTACTTTAAGGGAAACTGAACCAACTTGGTTGTGTCCATCATAACATGCTCTCCGCTCTTTATATGCCCTCATAGATTCGCAGTCTTTGGTTAAATGTAAATTTCTAAGGTGAAAGCTTTCATATATTCCTAGGTTTGCTGTTGGGAGTAAATCTTCTATGCCTGGCTTTTGGGTCCTCAAACCCTGGGTGTCGAGAGAAGACACAGCTGAAAGATACCAAATAATAAGTTATTCTACTTACTATTGTTGGGGAATAGAGTTTACAATTTACATAAAATTGGCATACACTTGGCTAGATTAAGCCTAAAACCGAGATAGAAGGAGTCAAGATGGCAGAGGATTCAGAAGAGGTGGAGTTCATCTCTCTCCACAAAAGCATCAAGAATACATCTTGAAGTGGAAAAATTCTAACAGAGCCCTGCGGAACACGGGCAGAGGAACTTGGACACCTGAAAGGACAAGAAAGATCCCTGCTGAGCCAGGTAGGACAAGAGACAGATGGAGGAAAGGGAAGAGGAAAAGAAGCAGGATGGGACCCGCACAACCCTGGGGGGATCTGAAGAGAGGAGAGGTCTCCATATCCAAGGAAGCCCCTCACTGGGGGGAGCTCAGTTGGGACAGAAGGGGAGCCTCGTTCTTTGTGGGAAGAGAACACGGCAACCAGCACGCAGGACAGAGTGAGACCTGTACGCAGGGTACCGACACCTGCCGTGCCCACCCAGCCTGAGAGGGTGTCCTTCACTGCAGACAAAGGCTGGGTGCTGGAACGTGGGGTTCAGAGAGCAGAACCAGGCAGACGACTGTGGTTGGCCATGAGGAGACATCCTGAGGGGACGGGAGGGAGGGAGGAGCTCTGCAAATGGGATGCTTGTGGAGGAAGCCTGAACCGCCAGAGAAGCAGAGCGGTGCTGTTGAGTGATGCCTGAAGTGATGAACCTCCTTTCAGCCTCTCTGCCCCTCTGCCTGTTCCTGATTCTCCAGGCACTAGGAATGGCTCCCACCTAGGTGGGTGATCTCACGACCTCCACAGCTGCTTATTCCTCCCCAGCCTCCTCCCCACCAGGGTAGACTCATGGGCTCCACGGGCGCATTCAGAACACACGCCTGTGGGTGGTCCCAATGTACAGGTGGTGCTGAAACCACAGCTGAGCCCCAAGGCCCTGCCACTAAGCCAGAAAAGCTGAGATCTCTCCTTGCATCTGTACAAACCATGGTGTTACACCCCACAACTGGCTTGGTAAACTCAGCCCCAACAGAACATCTGGATGGAAATGAGTCTCTGGCAGTCAAGACCAGTCTGGCTTTAGCAACTGTAGACGCTGTAGGCCCACACATGAGGCATTTGGGCCAGGTCACAGTCTACATTGCCCCCAAAGCACCGCAGCGGGTCCAGCTCCACAATGAATGTACACCTGGGATATGACTCCAGTGGATCTCTGCTGGTGACCTGGTGAAAACAACATCTGAGAGACACCAGGGTCAAGTGCCAGCATATCCATGGTTCAGGTGGGGCCAAGATCAATGCCAACACAGGGTCACACGAGAGCTCGCACAGCGCGTGAGAGATGACACGCAGAGCACTCTCCAAGGAGAACATCCCCAGAGGAGCAACACTCACAGGCTTCCCTCCCAGTGGGTGTGCTCCAGTCACACTAGATCAGAAGCACCACAGATCAGAGCAGAGCTCATTTCAGATCTGGGGCCTCTGCTCCACCAATCAGGAAGCAGACCCCGCCACAGACACTGATATCCACAGAGGAAAGGCGAAGCAGCCCTCAAGATCCAGGCAGGTTCTGGTCACAATAGTAACAATCAACCCCCTCGCAAGGGCATAAGGGCACAAGTTTCTGGACTGGCTTACCCACCATGGGGCAGACACCAGAGCAAGAGGAATTAGAATCTGCAGCCTGCAGAACAGAGACCACAAACACAGAACATTGGACAAGATGTGATGACAAAGGACTATGGTGCAGAGAAGTCAAGATAGAAACCTACAGGAACAATGAAGCGAGGAGCAGTTGAGCAGTGTAATGAGTAACTCCTGGGATGTTTCACAACAAATAAGATAGATTTAATAATGTAAGAGTTCTTAACAAATCAAATGAGAAGTGAGACTTGAAAAATATGGTGAGAACACAGGGAACTCTACTCAATGCTCTGTGGTGACCTAGATGGGAAGGAAATCTCCTCAAGAAGGGAAATGTGTATATGTACCTCTTATTCTTTCTGTATAGCAAACCTCACATAACATTGTAAAATAGCATTATTGGAACAGAAAAATTTCTTCTTAAAGATTTCTCTATATAATCTATAAGCTTAATAGTGAAGAACAATCAGAAAAAAGCACTGTGGGAAATGTTCTAAACTCCCACGTCAATAATTTCTTTAAAAACTCTGTAAGTTAAATAAATATATTAAAGCATTTTAGCATTAATGAATTGGGACAAACATACTTAACACATTTAATGTTAGTTCATATAAAAAAAGAGAAGCTGTAACATAAAATTCAGATTTGCATTTTCTCATTTTAGTGAGGTGTCTTATGTGAAGAAGGAATTCATAGGGCCTGGACTCCAACTCAGGCCTGTCTGTGCTGGTCGTGCTCGGCCACCTCTCTAGTGGACCCTGAACTCTCTGCTTAGTGCCTGTGGAAAGATAAGACCCCCTCCGGACAGGGGAACCTTGACGATCATATCCAGGATACTCATCACGTAAGAGAAAACAGACACTAATCACACCTGCCTCTGGACACTATCTATCAGAATGTAAGCACAGGCTTATCGGTTCTTAACTGGTTGGAATGTAACCGTGGGCTTATTGATTATTAACTGTTTGAACACATAACACGTGAATGATGGGGTTATTGTGATTGTATTTACCCTTCCTTTGAAAGCATCAAGGGATTGGGGTGGTGGGTTTGGACACGTACACATGGGGTATAAAAGATCTTCACACTCCCAGAATATTGGAAATAAAAGCAAAACTAAACAAATGGGACCTAATGAAACTTAAAAGCTTTTGCACTACAAAGGAAGTGAAAGCAAGGTG
Organism: Cervus canadensis; assembly: GCF_019320065.1. Lineage (NCBI taxonomy): Eukaryota > Metazoa > Chordata > Mammalia > Artiodactyla > Cervidae > Cervus > Cervus canadensis. The sequence goes on along the minus strand of NC_057403.1, from coordinate 22,136,530 downwards.
AAAAGACAGCCCTCAGATTGGGAGAAAATAATAGCAAATGAAGAAACAGACAAAGGATTAATCTCAAAAATATACAAGCAACTCCTGCAGCTCAATTCCAGAAAAATAAATGACCCATTCAAAAAATGGGCCAAAGAACTAAACAGACATTTCTCCAAAGAAGACATACGGATGGCTAACAAACACATGAAAAGATGCTCAACATCACTCATTATTAGAGAAATGCAAATCAAAACCACAATGAGGTACCATTACACGCCAGTCAGGATGGCTGCTATCCAAAAATCTACAAGCAATAAATGCTGGAGAGGGTGTGGAGAAAAGGGAACCCTCTTACACTGTTGGTGGGAATGCAAACTAGTACAGCCGCTATGGAAAACAGTGTGGAGATTTCTTAAAAAACTGGAAATAGAACTGCCATATGACCCAGCAATCCCACTTCTGGGCATACACACTGAGGAAACCAGATCTGAAAGAGACACGTGCACCCCAATGTTCATCGCAGCACTGTTTATAATAGCCAGGACATGGAAGCAACCTAGATGCCCATCAGCAGATGAATGGATAAGGAAGCTGTGGTACATATACACCATGGAATATTACTCAGCCATTAAAAAGAATTCATTTGAATCAGTTCTAATGAGATGGATGAAACTGGAGCCCATTATACAGAGTGAAGTAAGCCAGAAAGATAAAGAACATTACAGCATACTAACACATATATATGGAATTTAGAAAGGTGATAACGATAACCCTATATGCAAAACAGAAAAAGAGACACAGAAATACAGAACAGACTTTTGAACTTTGTGGGAGAATGTGAGGGTGGGATATTTCAAAAGAACAGCATGTATACTATCTATGGTGAAACAGATCACCAGCCCAGGTGGGATGCATGAGACAAGTGCTCCGACCTGGTGCACTGGGAAGACCCAGAGGAATCGGGTGGAGAGGGAGGTGGGAGGGGGGATCGGGATTGGGAATACATGTAAATCCATGGCTGATTCATATCAATGTATGACAAAACCCACTGGAAAAAAAAAAATAAATAAATAAATAAATAAAATTAAAAAAAAAAAAAATCTTCACAAATGCTGGTTGGTGCCCTTGGCTAAGAGGAGACTCTGCCTTGGGCCCGCAGGTGTAATAAACTGCACTCCACTATCTGTATTGTCCTTCTGAGTGAGTTTGTTTCCCTGAAAGCGTGGCTATCACATTTGGTGCCTTGGCCGGGAGGCTTCTCAATTTGAGGAGACAGGTCTCATTTGAGGCCACCCCGAGGCTTTGTAGCTTGAATCTCCTAGAGCGGGGAAGGCGCCTCGCCCCTCTGGAAGGATCCTGCTTTTCAACACCCGGACCTTTCACATCAGCAGGTAGTGGACTGCAGCAGGGGAAGTGAGCGCTCAGGTGAGGAGGAACCCACCCAGCAGGGTGGAAAAGGGGGCCTGACAGCCCCCTGGGAGGGACTAGAAGGAGCGGGGACCCAAAGGAGCCTGGAATAGGCAGGCGGCGATTGCTTGGTACACAGGCTGACGAGCGTGCTAGGGTTTAGGAAGGAAATTTGTGATGGTCTTTTAGGAGGTGTGTCCACGCCGTCTTGGGGAAAATTATTACCACGTGATCGCCAGGGGATTTTTAGGATAGGAAACTGGTCCTTGTATGCTGGTATTCTGCCCTCCCCCAGGAGGTGTCCTGTCTGCTGTGAAATTCTTGACCCCCTCTGAATTGTTAGGCTAGAAGGAGGGGGAGACAGAAGTGAGTATGATTTGGCTTTTCCAGAGATGCCCTGGGTCATGGGATATTCAACCCATCCGTGTTTTCATTCGCACCTGATCAAGCCCACCAAGGCAGAATGGACTTTAAGGGAGAAACAGTCTTGGACCATGTGATGTTCTGGTTCAGCTATGCTGACCGGCAGGGGAAGACACGCCGATCCCCCTTCTCCCTCTGGGGTCTGGCAGGTAAGGCTCTTCTCACCCCAATTAGGAAGGAGGCAGAATGGCAATTTAAGTGTCACTGCGTGGAAATATGAGAAGTACATAGGGTACTGAGAACTTCGTAGACAGAACGAAAAGGAAAAGTCCAAGAAGGTCTGAGAAGGTAAGCAAGATGGGGGGAAGTGAATCTAAGGCAACTGTATTGGAGTGACAATTTTAAAGAAGGGATTGGGAGGAGACTATGGGGTGAAGATGAAGCCTAACTGCCTCCACATACTCTGTGAGGTCAAATGGACCCCTATGGGAGCAGGATGGCCACCAGAGAACACCGTGAACTTAAAAATAGTGGAAGCAATCTACACAGTAGTCACAGGAGAACCAGGACACCTGTATCAATATCCATCTATTGATTCATGGCTAGGGTTAGCTTGAGACCCTCCTACTTGGACAAGATTCTGTATCCAGAAGGGAAAGGGAATAATATGAAGGGCACAAAAATTGACTGATGATAAAAAAGGAAATTCTACAGGATTTGGACGGGGATGACCTGACCCCTCCCCCATGCTGGATAATGAAACGCCTGCCTCCCAGTGCTTCACCAGGACCGGAGGCCGCCTTAATGCCCGACCCAGGGCCAGGTGAAGTTTCTGCAACAGCCGCTGCTCCTCCGCCAGCTTTCCCGGAGTTGGTAGAGCCGCCGTTTGGGCAGGCTCCGATCCCGGTGACAGAGCCTCTGGCCAACACTTCCAGGATCCGGCTCCAACCGAACCGCCCAAGCTATACCCGCCTCTCCCGGGGAGTACTGACAAGAGAGGGAGGGAGACGTTGGAATTAAGCAGAGACCGCGCTCTGCCAGAGAGCTGGAGGGAAGGAAAGAGAACAGACAAGAGACTTATAGTGCAAGCTGCTGCTCTGGGAAAGTCTATCTCGGGCCCTCCAGAAAACCTCATCTGCCCCAGGGACAGGACAGTCCTTCAGCCAGTCCCAAGGGAGGCCCTGGGCCCGTTACAGCCAAACCAGTGTGCCCGGTGCCGAGCTTTTGGCCACTGGAAGAATGAATGCCCTAAGGCAAGGAAGGAAGAGGAAGCTCCCGCAGTTGTGGGGCTTGCTGACCTGGAAATTAACTAGGGCTGCCAGGGCTCAGAGATATCAGGTCCCTGAGAGCCCATGGTGACCTGAAACGTGGGGGACCAAAACATTGACTTCATGGTGGATACAGGAGCAGAACTGTCGGTAGTAACAAAACCTGTGGCACCTCTGTCCAAAAAGACTACCGCTGTAACTGGGGTATCGGGAGAAGAGATGAGTAAACCGTTTTGCCAGGCCAGAAAATGTCAGATTCGGGGCGGGGGGCACCAAGTGATTCCTGAATTCCTCTACATTCCTGAGTGCCTAGTACCCCTGTTGGGAAGAGACTTGCTCTCCAAACTAGGAGCACAAGTGACTTTCTCCCCTGAGGAGAGGCCCACCTTCTGGACGGACTCTATGACTTATTTGCCCTCTCTCTCAATACCAACCCAATATGAGTGGAGGTTCCATGAGCGTCTGAAGGCAGAACCGGGTGGGCCAGAAGAGGATGAGGGAGCTAACTCAATTATTCCCTGAGGTCTGGGTGGAAGACAACCCCCCCGCCCCCTAGGCTGGCTAAACATCACGCCCCAGTGATAATGGAACTCAAACCAGGCACCATCCCTGTTAGAGAGCGCCAGTACCCAGTATGGATGGAGGCCTGAACCGGCATACTGCCCCACATCAATAGATTGAAACAAGCAGGCATTCTACTAGAGTGCCAGTCGGCTTGGAATATGCCAATCCTGCCAGTCAACAGGGAAGGAGGACAGGACTATAGGCCTGTACAAGATCTCAGGCTAGTCAACCAGGCTACTGTGACTTTACACCCCACTGTTCCAAACCCCTATACCTTACTTAGCCTCCTCCCACCGAGGACTAAAGTTTACACTTGCCTAGATCTCAAGGATGCCTTCTTCTGCATACGCCTCGCCCCCACGTCACAGCCCATCTTTGCCTTTGAATGGGAAGATCCAGTCGGGAGCACCAAACAACAGCTCATCTGGACTCCCCCACAAGGGGTTAAAAACTTCCCAGCCATCTTTCGGGAAGCCTTGGCTTCTGACCTGGACTCATTCCATCCGGAAGAGTATGGATGTTGGCTCCTACAATACAGGGATGACCTGCTGCTGGCTGCCAAGACCGAGGGAAAATGCTGGAAAGGGACAAAAGCACTGCTCCAGCTGTTGATGGAAGCAGGTTACCCGGTGTCGAAGAAGAAGGCACAGATTTACAAAGAGGAGGTAAGGTATCTGGGGTTTGTTTTAAAGAAGGGCTCAAGGTTCCAGACCCTAATTGGGTCCTATATACTGATGGCACTAGCCTGATAAAACAAGGACAATGGCTGTCAGGTTAGCCAAAGCGGAAGGGGCCATCAAGACTGAAAAGGGATGGTGGGAATTGCCAAGTGGCAAATTATTGGTACTGGAGGAGCTGGCACACAGTCTGGTAAGCCAGATACACCAGGCGATCCACCTAGGCCATGCTGCCTGCTCCCAGGTTAATGCTGCCTCTTGGGGATTCAGACAAAATCCTCCGGGTATTCAGCTGAAAGGCACACTGCCCCTTGAACACCTGGGAGTGGATTTCACTGAAATGAAACCTCACCAACACTACCATTATCTGCTGGCCATGGTATGTACGTTCCCGAGATGGGCAAAAGCTTTTCCTACCTGGACTGAAAGAACATCAGAAGTAGCCCGGTGCCTGCTTAGGGAAATAGTTCCCAGATTTGGATTTCCTACCAGCATTGGATCAGGCAATGGCCCAGCTTTTGTAGCTGATTTAGTACAAGTAAGCAAAATTTAAACATCAAATGGAAACTGCACACTGCATATAGACCCAGAGTTCTGAGATGGTGGAATGAGCCAACCGGACACTTAAAGACTCTCCAAGTGGATCATAGAGACTGACTGCTCCTGGATGGACTTGCTTCCGACAGCTCTGCTCAGACTCAGGATGACCCCACAGTCCCAAGGCTATTCTCCATACGAAATTGTGTATGGGAGGCCTCCTCCCATAATAAAACAGGTGTCAACAAATTTGCCTCAGGTAAGGGGGGATAGGATTTCACAGCAGATGGAACTGGGTAAGGTAATAAATCGGGTAACTAAGTTTGTACAAGAAAGGGTGCCGTTCCCCCTTGGGGAACAGATTCATGAGTTTACACTTGGTGACCAAGTATGGGTCAAAGATTGGAAACATGATTTGCTAGCCCCTTGGTGAAAGGGCCCTTATGTTATTCTAACTACCCCTACTGCAGTTAAAGTTGCAGGTATTGTCCCTTGATCCATCACACGAGGGTGAAGAGAGCATACCACACAGACCCAGAAAACGCTGAGTGGACTGTACAGAGGGACCCCACTGACCCTCGAGAGACTAAGACCATCCTTAAGAAGAAGGAAAAGAAGATCCTGGACGAGCCCCTTCAGGATGAAGCCGCACAATCAACTCCTGCTGCTTGGCCGCATCAACGTGATTTTGAATTTAACTTCTGTCTCAACTCAGGACAACATTTACACCTCAAGGGCACATTCCTACATGGACTTCCACAACACCTACAACTTCTGGGTATGTAAGACTATGCCTCTGTCTGTGAAGGATGGACTTCCTTGGTGGGTGTCACTGCTCCGCCAAGCAGATTTTAAACCACTCTGCTCTTTTCTGGGATGACAAAGAGACTTTCCTCTCTCGTCAATCATAACCTCTCCTTTCTCTCTTGGTGTAAGACCTACAGTCAATAGACTCGGGTCATGTGGTTACATTTGATAAAAATGCCAGTGTAGCAAAAGCCTAACCCACAACAAGCCCCAGTAAATCTACCTTATTTACATGCTAGGTGGACAAGATCTGTGTTTCAATGGTATGAGTATATTGCTGCCTTTTTCATACCCTCTGTAGGGACAACAAATATATTATGATTAAAGTAGAGGCCTTGACTAATTTCACAAACAGGCCCTCCTAGATAGAACAGAAGCCATCCAAGCCTTAAATGAAGAGCAAATCTAAATGAGAAAAGCAGTAATTCATAATAAAATGGCTTTGGACATACTCACAGCTGCTCAAGGAGGGACCTGTGCTATAATTAAGGTTGAATGTTGTGTATACATTCCTGACTTATCTGACAATATATCGACTACTTTAGATGACATGAAAGACCAGGTAAAAGCAATGTCAAATGAGAACATTTCTTTTTGGGTTTTGGTCCTATCTTGGGTGAAGAGCGATTGGTAGAAAACTATATTTACCACTGTTATAGTTGCCTTGATAGTTCTGCTTTGCGGACCCTGAATTTTACAATGTATTATGAACTTTGTAACCCAAAGGTTGATGTCATTCTCCCTAATTGGCAGTTGGAGAGCCAGGGTGCAATATATCCCTATGAATGATGCTCATAATATGAGTTAAGAAAAGCATCAAGAGGGGGGAATGAAGAAGGAATTCATAGGGCCTGCGCTCCATCTCAGGCCTGTCTGTGCTGATCGTGCTCGGCCACCTCTCCAGTGGACTCTGAACTCTCTGCTTAGTGCCTGTGGAAATGACAATGGAAGGATAAGACCCCTCCGGGCAGGGGAACCTTGAAGATCATATCCAGGTTACTCATCACCTAAGAGAAAACAGACACTAATCACCCCTGCCTCCAGACACTATCTATCAGAATGTGAGCACAGGCTTATCGGTTATTAACTGGTTGGAATGCAACCGTGGGCATATTGATGATTAACTGTTTGAACACATAACACGTGAATGATGGGGTTATTGTGATTGGATTGTATTTACCCTTCCTTTGTAAGCATCAAGGGATTGGGGTGGTGGGTTTCCACACATACACATGGGGTATAAAAGATTTTCACAAATGCTGGTCGGGGCCCTTGGGTAAGAGGAGACTCTCCCTTGGGCCCGCCGGTGTAATAAACTGCACTCCACTATCTGCATTGTCCTTCTGAGTTTGTTTCCTGGAAAGCGTGGCTATAACAATGCAGTGAAGAAAGAATTTGATTACGAAATTTTTAAGGTCATATGTGTAGTTTCCAGTGGGCTGTAAATTATATGGTAGAAAACAAAAAACATCTGTCCCCAGTATTCTTACACGTTTGGCAATTTTTTCACAGCTCCACCCACACACTTCTGACTAGAGACAGAATCAGCACTTTTAAAAGGGCTTAATATAGTTACTCAGAAATCTGCACAGATTTTCTAAAACCTCCCCAAAATGGACGAGTCATCAGGTCATGCAGGTTGTTCCAGGCCAAGACAAGTATTTTGGTTCTAACAGAGAATGTGAAAATTAATCACTGGAGAAAAAATACACAAATGATAAAAAGAATCAGGAATGGGTCAGGAGATGACGCTCTATGACAGTGAGAGAAATAAACCTAGGCTAATCCAAAATCATCTCCACTGAAGCAGATCTTCTCAAACCACACGACAAAGTATGACTTCCTCCCCAGTGCTTGTCCCTCTCACCTGACTCATCTGCTTCATCCATAGACACATACCTGGGTATATGGCTGTCTCTATTCTCCTTACATCCCAGGGATCCTTCATTTGCTCCAGAAACGTGACCAGGTCTGGCTTAGAGACCACAAGACCTGTTCATCAGAAAAAGGAATATGTGTTTTCTGAGATAGTCATCAATTTCCAATTCAATATGTGTTCAGGTGAGAGAGAAGACAAGGTAGAAAGTTAAAATAGCATTAAAAAAATGATTTCACCAAGTAGTTTATTGGAAGCATCTTTAAAAGACAAATGCATCAAAATCAGATTCTGATATTATGCTCAAGTACTACGAAGGCAAAAGCAGGTAGTGGAATTCCGGTTTTACGAGGAGAGTGGCACTATTTGATACCACAGAACTTACAGAATTACCATGAACCTAGAATGAAGTATATGCAGGTCAAGAAACAACAGTTAGAATCACAGATGGAACAGTTGACTGGTGGCAGAATGGGAAAGAAGTACATCAAGGCTGTACATGGTCACCCTGCTTATTTAATTTCTATGCAGAGTACATCATGCGAAATGCTGGGCTGGATGAATCACAACCTGGAATCAAGATTACCAGGAGAGATATCAACAACCTCAGATAGACAGATGATATCACTCTAATGGCAGAAATTGAAGAGGAACTAAAAAGGCTCTTGATGGGGGTGAAAGAGGAGAGTGAAAAAGCTGGCTTAAAACTCAACATTCAGAAAACTAAGATCATGGCATCCAGTCTCATCACTTCATGGCAGATAGATAGGGGAAAAGTGGAAACAGTGACAGATTTAGTTTTGAGATGTGGGCATGGGCTCCAAAATTACTGCAGATGGTGACTGCAGCCATGAAATTAAAACATGCTTGCCCTTTGCAAGAAAAGCTATGACAAAGACAGCATATTAAAAAGCAGAGACATCACTTTGCCAACAAAGGTCAAAGCTATGGTTTTTTCAATAATCATGTGTGGATGTGATATTTGGAACATAAAGAAGGCTGAACACCAAAGAATTGATGCCTTCGAACTGTGGTGCTGGAGAAGACTCTTGAGAGTCCCTTGGTCAGCAAGGAGATCACACCAGTCAATCCTAAAGAAATCAACCCTGAGTATTCATTGGAAGGACTGATGCTGAAGCTCCTATACTTTGGCCACGTGATGCGAAGAGCCAATTCATTGGAAAAGACCCTGATGCTGGGAAAGATTGAGGGCAGGAGAAGGGAGTGGCAGAAGATGAGATGGTTGCATAGCATTATAGACTCAGTGGATATGAATTTGAGCAAACTCTGGGAGTTAAAGAAGGCTAGGGAAGCCTGGCTTGCTGCATTCCACGGGATCGCAAAGAGTTGGACATGACTTAGCGACTGAACAACAAGGAGGCAGGTTACATCAAGAAAGAAGGTTATTCCCTGGAAAGTAGGGATCTTAACCTCTACTGGACAAAGCAGAAAATTCCAGGAGACATTCTAAAATGAATGAACCAAAACCCTGAGGATACATAAGGGATTCTGGAAGCAAGTGATCCTCACCCAAGCAGGCCAGATTCCCGTAGTTCTCTAACATCACGTCCCTGTACAATTCCCGCTGACCGAGGTCCAGGCATTCCCACTCCTCTTGCGTGAAATCTATGGTCACATCCTGGAATGTCAGCAGCCCCTGAAATATAAAGGACATGAGCCACGTGGACCTGGGAAGACTTCCTAATGTGACCCAAGATGAAACCAGCAAGAGAAATGGTTCTGATTTAGGAGAATGTCTCGTGTTACACAAGAATATAATTTTTATAGTGCTGTATTTTCCACAGTATTTATAACACCAGGAAAAGAGAATGAGACATGATCCACAGACCACTATAGAAACTATTCTGATCTGGAAGAGAAATTATAAAAGAATCACATCAACACTGACCTATCTATTTTTGAGAGTTGTACTCCTGTGACACAGAATAAACTGTCTGTCAAGGAAAGCATGTTAGTCACTCAGTCATGTCTTATTCTTTCTGACCCCATGGACTGTAGCATGCCAGGCTTCTCTGTCCATGGGATTTTTCAGGCAAGAATACTGGAGTGAGTTGCCATTTCCTTCTCCAGGGGAATCTTCCCCACCAAGGGATTGGACCCGGGTCTCCCACATTGCAGGCAGATTCTTCACCATCTGAGCCACCAGGGAAGCCCCCTATCAAGGAAACAGGAAATATTTTTTAAAAGCATGCTCTGATCTAAGAATTCTGGAGTGGGGCCAATGTGTCGCATTTTAACAAGCTTATTTTAACTAGTAATATTGAAAATTCTGATACATGAATGAACGTTCTGAATAGCAAAGAGGTAGGCCACTAAGGTAAGAATTGATACTTAACTTTGAATTTTAAGTGTTTTACAAAATGGACAGGTCTGACAGAATAGTACCCATAGCAGCAATAGTCTTTGGAACTAATTAGTATATGCTATATGTCTTTCTAAAAGTTTTTACAGGGTCTTGAATGCATCACATAAATAATACAAAGTCAACAACATTGTTATTCCACCGTTTTGCAAATATTTTGACAAACATTCATTAAATGACAGATCTTGAATTTGCTTCAGTTTATGTGAACTAAAATTTAACTGGTTAAACACAAATACACAGAGACAACACTAAAGAAAGAGTATAGGAGTTTTTCTAGGGTCTTCCCTGGTAGTCTGAGCTCCCAAGTCAGGGGGCTGGGTTCAGTCCCTTGTTAGAGAACTAGATGCCACACGCCACAGCTAAAGTTTGCCTGCTGCAACAAAGTCTCCCACATGGCTCCAAGATTCTGCAGGCTACGACCAAGACACAACTCAGCCAAACATAAACACGTGTATTTTTTTAAAAGAACTTTATATAACTGGGGAGAGTACCAAAACAAGAAAAAAAATAATTTTAACATTTTCATGCTTACAGACATATATTACAATGAGACTGTATACTTACTAAGAGTGTTAAGGAAAAGCTAACATTCACAAAACTAAGATGACGGCATCCAGTCCCATCACTTCATGGCAAATAGATGGGGAAAGAGTGGAAACAGTGGCTGACTTATTTTGGGGGGCTCCAAAATCACTGCAGATGCTGACTGCAGCCACGAAATTAAAAGACGCTTACTCCTTGGAAGGAAAGTTATGACCAACCTAGACAGCACATTAAAAAGCAGAAACATTACTCTGTCCACAAAGGTCCGTCTAGTCAAGGCTATGGTTTTTCCAGTAGTCATGTATGGATGTGAGAGTTGGACTATAAAGAAAGCTGAGCACAGAAGAATTGATGCTTTTGAACTGTGGTGTTGGAGAAGACTCTTGAGAGTCCCTTGGACTGCAAGGAGATGCAATCAGTCCATCCTAAAGGAAATCAGTCTGGATGTTCATTGGAAGGACGGATGTTCTAGCTGAAACTCCAATATTTTGGCCACCTGATGTGAAAAGCTGACTCATTTGAAAAGACCCTGATGTTGGGAAAGATTGAAGGCAGGAGGAGAAGGGGACGAGAGGATGAGATGGTTAGATGGCATCACAGACTCAATGGACATGAGTTTGGGTAAACTCCAGGAGTTGGTGATGTACAGGGAGACCTGGAGTGCTGCGGTTCATGGGGTCGCAAAGAGTCAGACACGAATGAGCGACTGAACTGAACTGATTCATGTTCAGTTCAGTTCAGTTCAGCTGAGTTCATTCATATTCATGTCAATAAAATCGATATTCATGTCAATAAAATCAGTTCATGTTCAGTTCAGTTCAGTCATTCATATTCACATCAATAAAATTGAGATTATTTTTAATGGGTTAAAATATATACATCTATTTGTGGATGATATTCTTTGTATATTTTAAATACACTAGGGTGCAAACATATACAATGGTATAAGATAAATTAGAGCTCTTGGTTCTGAAACTTTAATTTCTTGAAAAACTGTATCATTTTGTTAAGCTGTATGTTAGAAATTCAACACAGGTGAAAACACATTAGCACCAATAGGATTGTTGCAAATATTTTGATTTAAAAAATGCAAAAATGTGAGTAAGACTTCATCTGTGATATGAGCGTGGAGTGTACTGGAAACATCACACTTGGGCTTGAGTGATGAAAACTCCCACTCCCAAAACCCAGTATCGATCATCAACACAGTGAGTGTTCATTTTCCAAAGCAAAGAGAAACCAAAAAGATGTGGAGTTTCTCCATTAACTGTGAGGATTTTCACATGTTCCTCATTCAATTTTTCCACAGCCTTGTCTAAAGACAGAGGGGGGAAAAAAATGAACTCTATAGCCTGATAATCTCAGAGAAATCACCAGAGCCAGTGGACATCATCTGTCATGGTATAAATGGATCACACGGAAGATGCACTATCAGAACCTGGGCATTTCGGAAAAAACAAGGAAATTATAACTTGAACCTAACATAAAAAATATCAGTTTTATGCAAAATTCATTTCACATATACTTCCTCTGTTTTGTATCCTAACAATGTTGTCACGCGAGTGTCTGTTCCTCGGTTCTTTGTCTCGTCACAAGAAAAATTTGGAGTGACGGACATTGAAGCCCCTTGGTGAGTCAGAGATCTTGGAGGACAGACCATGTTATAGCTCTTAAGTAAATCAGTGTTACAGCTCTATTTATTTAGATAATAGCTGGAAAATCCATCTTAGAGTTGTGAGGACATGTCGATCCAAAGACACGAAGAGAAGATCACCCCATCGCGCGGGGGGGAGAGAGAGAGAGAGAGAGAGAGAAGAAGGAAGAGGGCTTTCGCTCCTCTTTTTTTGTTTCTCTGCCCCTGGGCTTGTCTTATGTAAATTGGGCCTAGGCCGGCACGTTGTTTGTTGTACCTGAGGTTCTCACTCCAGTCCTAGGACCTTCCTTTGTTCTATTTTCGCGGGCTTTCCCTTCCAGGTCTTTTAGCCACCGCCATTTTGGACTCTTTTTCCCTATTCTAACTACCTAACAATGTGCTTAACTACTAACTCTTAGCATTACAGAGGACAGTATCTCCTACTTTTTTTTAATTTCTGAGCATTTTATGAAAAATTCTGGATCACTGAGTTTATTCAATATATAAGGGCATTTTCTAACTCCTAAAGAGCTGAAATTGCATCCCCATGTAAACTCATCATGGCATTTCCCCTAGTTCCCTAAGATCCCAACACCGAACCACATCCCAATGGGAATCTCGGACACCAGTGCCTCTCTGTGTTTCTCTCTCACAAAGGGAATATATTCACCAGTTGAAAGTTGCTAATTCATGCTGAGGATTCATCATGCTCCGTGGAGAGCCAGGATACAGACAAGGGAGACAAGATTCTGGGACACAAGGGAGAAGTGGTCTAAAGAGCCAGGCTTCACTATGATAAGAAGAAAAGGAAAAAATAAAGAAGTTGATAACAAACACCCAGGCAGAAAAGTTAGAAGCAGAGAACTAAAGGTGTGCAGGTTCTCAGTCCAGGCATTTCAGGAAGAAAGCAGACACAGCCCCAGACACGGGACGGGACACATACCTGAGAAGCTGCCATTTCCTCCTCTTCTTCCTCCTACTCTGTGTCTTCTCTGGGGATGTTACGTCGCAAACTCACATCTGCATCTTGAGAAAATACCTTCAAAGGCATCCATGCAGCTGTTTAACCTGCAACTGCTGCAGGAAAAGAGAAGAAAAGGTTTTCCTGTTTCCCTCACCCTTTTCTGAGCTCCTTTTCGACTTTCTGTGTTCCCAATCTGTAGTGGGGAATCAAGACTAACCTGATAATGCTAATCACATCCTGGTGCTCTACACTATTTGCAGATCATCCGGGCTAGTTCTTCTCCTTCCTTTCCGAGTTACAGAGAACAGTTCACGAGAGACAATGGACCCTGCTTCTGGGCTACCTGACCCAGCCTTGAGGGTTGTGAAAAAAATGCAAGAGGAAGACCCGCATTCAGAGCCCTGAGGGGAAACCTCACACCTGAGACCTCAGGAAGGGAGGGTTTAGGGAGGGAACTTCTAGAAACAAAGAAGATCAACCTGATTCCCTGGGGAGGGGCTCTTTCTAGGATGGGTGTGGTGGTCCACAGTCTGCCCGTACCCTTAGGGGCTGGGAGGGGAGAGGTGAGTGAGTGGTGGGAATCACCTGGGGGTCTTGGGTTCCTGCCAGGCTTTACTTGCAGAATTCTTCCCAAAGATCTCCCCTGTCCTTAGTTTTTCTCACCCCCCTCTGCAACCTGGGGACACGGGTTTTCACACAATGATTTGCTTTGTGACCACCTCTCTGCAGGCGTGGCACCTCCAACTTCAGAGACCAGGAGCCTGGAGGCATTTCCATCCCCGCTTTCTTGGAAAAGAAACCAGGGGCAGCAGGAGACGTGGCGTGCTGCAGTCCAAGGGGACTGAGCGACTGAGCTGAACTGAACTGAGCAGGACACGCTAGGTTCACAGTGCTTATGGGCGGAGCCAAATGCCTCTGAAAACGATGCCCTAAATGCTATCTGATGACCAGCCAAGAAAGTAATGATCTGTGTTGTTATAAGTTACATCACACATGAATTAACACCTGAGAATGTTGTTGCTCTACTTCCTGTGTGTGTTTTTCTAGGTTTTATGAATCAACTGCTTCAGTTTGTTGTCTGCTCCATTTAGAGAGCTCTATTTTCCCACATCTTTAAAGTATAATGACCAAGGAAAAATTAAAGATAGAAGCATATACATCTTTCTCATATTATATATTCTAAAAAATATTCAGTCTGCATTCACCAGTACCAACTTTGTAGAAGATTTAGTTTCACAGCAGAATTGAGAATAAAGTATAGACATTTCCCATATACCTGTTGTTCCCACATGTGGACAATCTCCCTACTTAGCTTTCCCCACCAGAGTGAGCATTTGTTACCACTGATGAATCTACATGGGCAGTAAATAGATAAACTCTCTAGTTTACCCCTGGGTTCCTCTTTTAGGAATGTGCACTCCATACCTCTAGATAAATGTTTAATAACATGTGTCCATCATGACAGTTTAACACAAATTATTTCATTTGTGTTAATGAAAGTTCTCTAGACTTAGGATATTCATAGGCCCTCCTTTGAAACCCACAGTAATCATGGACCTTTTTAATCTCTTCTATATTTCTTACTAGATTCCCAGGTGACTGAGTGGTAAGGAATCTGCCTGCCGATACAGGACATCCACGTGATACGGGTTCAATCCTTGGGTCAGGAAGATCCCCTGGAGGAAGAGATGGCAAGCCACTCCAGTATCCTTTCCTGGGAAATCAATGAAGATAGGTGAGCCTGGCAGGCTACAGCCCCTGGGATCACAGATACTCAGACACAACTGAGCACACATAAGAACATTTACCTATACCAAAATGTCATATTGTAAAAATCCTACTTTTTGTAACATTTTCAAATGGGCTTCTTTCACTTAGTAATGAAGGAGGAAACAAACAGAGCTGGACTCCGTCTTAGGCCAGGCTGCGAGCATTAGGCTACACGCATGGTCACCCTCCCAGTGGACTCTGAAGTTTGCGACCCGGTGTATATGGAAATGGCATACCAATGGAAAATCAGATCCCACCCCGGCCCCCCATAAAAGAGCCTCAGGAATTGTACTAGGACTCTGTTGCCAAAAAGAATATGTTAATTATCTCTGTAACACAACAAAGTGGTAAATTCTATTCTGTTTATTGGGATATGACCACAGGCCTATTGATAAATATCCACTGTTTATTGAGTCCTGTGACACATGAATCATGGGTTAACTTTGATGGAATCTCTCTTTTACCTTGTCCAGACTAGTTTCAAGGAATTTGGGGAGGTGGGTTTCAGCAAGTTCACTTAGGGTATATAAAGTTTTCACAAAAACTGTTCGGGGTCCTTGGCTAAGAGGAGACTCTGCCTTGGCCCCGCCAGTGTAATAAACTGCACTCCACTATCTGCATTGTCCTTCTGAGTCAGTTTGTTTCCCAGAACACATGGCTACAACCGTCAAATGCATGGAATGATTGTCAATGTATTTTATGCCTTGAAAGCTTAACATGCAAAAGCTTAAGAACTACCTCTGCGCCTATATTCCTGCTCAGTAAATAAGTTCATCAATACCATTTTTGAAATTCTGTACATATCTGTTAAGACAATATTTGCACAAATATAGAGATCAGACGTGGACACAGCAGGAGAAGAAGAGGGGGACCAATTGAAAGGGTACCATTGACGTATATACACCACCATGGGTAAAAAGTTGTAGAAGACTCCTGAGAGTCCCTTGGACTGCAGGGAGACCCAACCAGTGCATCCTAGAGGAAATCAGTCCTGATATTCTTTGGAAGGACTGATGTTGAAGCTGAAACTTCAATACATTGGCCATCTGATGTGAAGAAGTGACTCATTTGAAGAGCCCCTGACGCTGGGAAAGATTGAAAGGGGGAGGAGAACAGGACAACAGAGGATGAGGTGGTTGGATGGCATCACTGACTCAATGGACATGAGTTTGAGCAATCTCCAGGAGTTGGTGATGGACAGGGAGACCTGGCGTGCAGCACTCCATGGGGTCGCAAAGAGTCAGACACGACTGAGCAACTGAACTGAACTGAGTGAAAATAGGTAGCTGGTGGGAAGCTGCTGTTTACCACAGGGAGCTCAGCTTGGTGCTCTGTGCTGAGGAGAGGGGCGAAACAGAGACCACGGGAGGGAGGGCCAAGAGGGAGAAGATTTATGTATACTTACTGCTGATTGACGATGTCATACAGCACAAACCAGCACAATATTGTAAACCAATTATATTCCAATAAATAAATAAATATATATATATATGTCTCAAAAGGAAAAAAAAGCTAAACATACTGGTCACCGGTGGTGGAGAATCCATCTCACACTGCAGGGGACAAAGGCTTCATCCCTAGTCCAGGAATACTCCACGTGCTGTGGGGAGACTAAGCCTGCGCCCCACAGTTACTGAGGCTGGGCGGGCAGCTTGCTCGTTTCGATGGGCAAGAAGCAAAAGAAAGATGCTCACCAGCGCTAAATGATAAGAAACGCAGAACAAAGCTACAGAGATGTATCGCCACATGCCAGTCAGAATAATAATGAGCAAAAAGCCCACTAATAATATCATAAACGCTGAAGGGGCTTGGAGATCAGGGAACCTCCTACATGGCTGCAGGGAATGTAAGCTGGTGCAGTCACAAGGGAGGACAGCGTGGAAGTTCCTTAAAAAACATAACCTCCTGACATTTAAGGAAATGAATTCCATGAAAAGTAGACAAAACAGATTAATCGACAAATTGACAAGTTTTACAGTTTTTAGTAAATCATCTGCAATTCTGAAACGAGTTTTGATCTAGCATTTCTAAATTCTCTAAGTTAAATGTGAAAGAATACACATAAACTCACATATTCCTTCTTGGTTTTCTCACTGCTAACATGTATACCTTCAGATATTTATATCTTGTATTCATTGTGTTATAAAATTATATTATGTATATATCTTCAGATATTTATATATTGCATTCAAAGTATGCCAAAGCCATGAGAAAACAGTTCCTTTAAGCCTTACAAGACACATGTGCTAAGAATGATACAGGGTAAGATTTTGTAAATCTTGGCTCAGAATTTTCCCATCATGGCTTTCGATTATTCTTTTTGTGACTTTGTTAAACTTACATTTGCTTAAATGAGCCCCTGAAAAGCTTTAGCTAACAGAAGAACAAAGGACAATTGCAGCAGGTGAGCTTATGACTCTAGGTCCTCAGAGAATTCACAGCAAGCCTTGAGGGCCCCTGAGGAAGGTCAAGGCTAGAACCAGGCAGAGAAAATTCCAGTACTTGGGGTTCAGACCTGACCCTGGGTGAAGTGCTGTGGGTCCCACAGGCTGAGTGTGGAGGGGTCCAATCAAACAAAGACGAGCAGGATTCTGGTGAGGTCTGAGGGTAACACTGAAGGGGGGCCTGTGCAGTAGACCCTGGGGTTCAGCAAGACTGCTGGTCCCAAGGAAGGGGTCATCTAGTGCAGGTGCTCACAGGACTGGCTGGTGTGAGTTCAAGGACCTGCAGGCTGCCTGCTCCCCAGACAGACACTGAGGCAGCAACAGCATGGAGCAGTTCAGGGGAGCTCTCAACAGTACTCTGTATGATCCTTCTTACTAGAACCACCATGATGTCCAAGTAGATAAAAATCGGAGAGGAGATACAACATAGAAATGGTGGGAAATATATGAAGTTATGAGAGGTTTAATGGCAGTAAGGAACTAGTTTCTACAGATGCCATCCCCCTGTGCTACAAATAGTTTATCATTACGTTACCTTTCCTGCAAGCTTAAATAGGTGGGAGAGGTTAATGCTGGTGGTGCGTTAACACTTCATTCATTCCACATCAATTGTAACACTGAAAAACCATTCCCTTTTATTAATTAAGGTACATTAATTTTACACAGATGGAATAAAACCTTTTCCAATTGTTGTTTAATCCTTGATTAAAATACACATTACAAGCTTCTAAAAACTTTCCTGTTTCTCTGATGAAATGATCTGAGAATGTGATTTATATGGTTTACAAAATGGAGGCTAATTTAGTAAACATGGATGGACATTAATTATATTAATATGACTTTTCCAGAGTTTTCTATACTTACATCAGCTAGAAGAGAAGGTGTCCTTACTTCAAGCCTGTCAGATAATATGCATGATATCTCTATGTTGATGTTGAAAATACCTTAGATTTTCATGAACTATCCTTCTTTTATGCTTAAAAAACAAGTGACATAATTATTGAAAACTTAGAGCAAACTTCTGTCTTACTTTGAATTATTCCCTGAACATTTTCACCTTGGTGACTACAGAGGTGTTTGACATCAGTGACAAATACCTCCATTCAGAGGTTCAGTGTGTATATAACACGACTGTGTTCTTAATCGTATAAATTGGAGAATAAATATAAATGATTCCCACTTAATATAGAAAGGATTCTCTTACCATTGGGCAACAACCATCAAAAACAGAAGTTCATATATAAAGTAGAAACAAATCCCAGCATGTAGTAATTTGAGAGTTGAATTACATTCGTTTTGGTTCCTTAATAATCTCAAATAACGTTAACTTAAACAAGGATACATTCATAATAATTATACCTCTGCAAATATCCACCCCATCATCTTGTGATCCATACTAACATATCAATTTTGTATGTGTTTTATTTATGGAATACTTGCTACAGTGTTTCTGCTTAGACTAATTGAACAAAAGGGGTACTAATGACATGCTTTCTAGTATGAATTCTCTGGTATTGAGTTACTTTTGATGTTTGATTAAGCAGTTCTCTACTTTTTTTAATTTCATTCATGTATCTTTCCAAAGAAAACACTCGTTTTTTTCAAAATTCTATATTTAGGAGCAATTTTTTTTTATCACTGATTCATTTCTAGGGTTTCTCTGCAGTATGTATTCACTGATAGTGAGTGAGGTGATGGCTGTGAGGAAATGCTTTGCCACATTCCTTACATTTCTAACATTTCTCTGCAGTATGAACTCTCTGATGCCGAGAAAGACCTGAACTCTGGGAAAAGGCTTTGCCACAGTCTGTACATTTTTTATAATTTTATAAATTTTATAATAATACATTTTATAATGTACACATTTATAAGGTCTCTCCCCAGTATGGATTCGCTGATGTTGAGTTAAAGTTGAACGCTGCTTAAAAGCCTTGCCACATGCTGTACATTTATAAGGTCTCTCCCCAGTATGGATTCGCTGATGTTGATTTAAAGTTGAAATCTCCTTAAAAGCCTTGCTACATGCTGTACATTTATTTATAAGGTCTCTCCCCAGTATGGATTCACTGATTTTCAGTTAAAGCTGAGCTTTGCTTAAAAATCTTGCCACATTCTGTACATTTATAAGGTCTCTCCCCAGCATGGATTCGTTGATGTTGAGTAAGTACTGAATAACTGATAAAGGCTTTGCCACATTCTGTACATTTGTATGGTTTCTCCCCAGCATGGATTCGCTGATCAGTTAAATATGAACTCTGATTAAAGGCTTTGCCACATGCTGTACATTTAAAATCTTTCCTTCCTGTATGAATTTTCCTATGTCTACTTAGATTTGATGAGTTACTAAAGACTTTTCCACATGTATTACACTTGCAGTGTTTCCGCTTACTCTGAATTATCTGCTGTTGAATAAGTTTTGAAGACTGGTTAAAAACTTTATCATAATCATAACAATTATAAGTCCTCTCTCTAATATCCATACTCTTATAAGTATTAATAGTAAGATTTGAGCTTTGATAAAATATATTCCTACACTTATTATGCTCAGAATTGTTGTCTGAAAATTGATGTCCCTGTTGTTTCACGAGATATGAGTCTTGGTCAACATTATGCCCAGTTTCATTGCATGAAGAGCTTCTCATTCCATCATGTATACTCTTGTAATTATTGGGGGTAGAGCTCCTGCTTAAGGCATTCCTCATTTTGTTACACTTGGAAAGTTGTTCCACACTAATTATACCTCCATATGTATTGAACAATGATGGTTGAATAAGGTCTCTCCCATTATTATCAACATTACAGATTTTGGAACAAGGAGAAAATAGCTGTTGGTTGAAGAACAGGAAACCCTTGTTAAAGGATCCCTCAAATTGATTGTATTGGGAATTTTTCCCCTCAATTTTAAGTTTCTGGTTTCCAGACATGTTTGAATGTATATTTAATAGACAGCTATGCTCAGAGTATAGGTTTGAATGAGTATTTGCAGTAGAGACTAGATGACTTTCCCGATTTTCCACATTTCCCTTCAGAGAACATGTATGTTTCAAGAGATGATGTGGGTCATCGCTGACAAATGTACACTTATCTGCAGATGTTGATGACTGAAATTGGTCATCTGAAATTGGTTTTTCCTTATTTGATTCACATCCTTGATTTCTTTTGGCAGTAATGTTTACTTTATGGGAAACTGTACCAACTTGGTTGTGTCCATCATAACATGCACTCCGCTCTTTATATGCCCTCATAGATTCGCAGTCTTTGGTTAAATGTAAATTTCCAAGGTGAAATTTTTCATAAATTCCTATCCTTGGTGTTGGGAGTAAATCTTCTAAGCCTGGCTTTTGGGTCCTCAAAACCTGGGTGTCGTGAGAAGACACAGCTGAAAGATACCAAATAATAAGTTATTCTACTTACTATTGCTGGGGAATAGAGTTTACAATTTACATAAAATTGGCATACACTTGGCTAGATTAAGCCTAAAACCAAGATAGAAGGAGTCAAGATGGCAGAGGATTCAGAAGAGGTGGAGTTCATCTCTCTCCACCAAAGCATCAAGAATACATCTTGAAGTGGAAAAATTCTCACAGAGCCCTGAGGAACACGGGCAGAGGAACTTGGACACCTGAAAGGACAAGAAAGATCCCTGCTGAGCCAGGTAGGACAAGAGAGAGATGGAGGAAAGGGAAGAGGAAAAGAAGCAGGATGGGACCCACAAAAACCTGGGGGGATCTGAAGAGAGGAGAGGTCTCCACATCCAGGGAAGCCCCTCACTGGGGGGAGCTCACTTGGGACAGAAGGGGAGCCTCGTTCTCTGTGGGAAGAGAACACGGCAACCAGCATGCAGGACAGAGTGAGACCTGTACGCAGGGTACTGACCCCTGCCCTGCCCACCCAGCCTGAGAGGGTGTCCTCCGCTGCAGACAAGGGTTGGGTGCTGAAACGTGAGGTTCGGATAGCAGACCCAGGCAGGGGACTGCGGTTGGCCGTGAGGAGACATCCTGAGTGGACGGGAGGGAGGGAGGAGCTCTGCAAATGGGATGCTTGTGGAGGAAGCCTGAACCACCAGAGAAGCAGAGCGGGGCTGTTGAGTGATGCCCGAAGGGAAGAATCTCCTTGCAGCCTCTCTGCCCCTGTGCCTGTCCCTGCCTCTCCAGGCACTAGGAATGGCTCCCACCTAGGTGTTAACGAAGGAGTTAACGAAGGCTAGGGAAGCCTGGCTTGCTGCATTCCACAGGATGGCAAGGAGTTGGACATGACTTAGTGACTGAACAACAAGGAGGCAGGTTGCATCAAGAAAGAAGGTTAGATTTATAATGACTCATAATGAAGTCTTTCTTGCAAATGTCACAAATACCCATTTTCCCCTGGAAAGTAAGGATCTTAACCTCTACTGGACAAAGCAGAAAATTCCAGGAGACATTCTAGAATGAATGAACCAAAACCCTGAGGATACATAAGGGATTCTGGAAGCAAGTTATCCTCACCCAAGCAGGCCAGATTCCCATAGTTCTCTAGCATCACGTCCCTGTACAATTCCCGCTGACCAAGGTCCAGGCATTCCCACTCCTCTTGAGTGAAATCTACAGTCACATCCTGGAATGTCAGCAGCCCCTGAAATATAATAGTCACTCAGTCATGTCTGATTCTTTCCAACCCCATGGACTGTAGCATGCCAGGCTTCTCTGTCCATGGGATTTTTCAGGCAAGAATACTGGAGTGAGTTGCCATTTCCTTCTCCAGGGGAATCTTCCTCACCAAGGGATCAGACCCAGGTCTCCCACATTGCAGGCAGATTCTTCACCATCTGAGCCACCAGGGAAGCCCCCTATCAAGGAAACAGGAAATATTTTTTAAAAGCATGCTCTGATCTAAGAATTCTGGAGTGGGGCCAATGTGTCACATTTTAACAAGCTTATTTTAACTAGTAATATTGAAAATTCTGATACGTGAATGACTGTTCTGAATAGCAAAGAGGTAGGCCACTAAGGTAAGAATTTATACTTAACCTTGAATTTTAAGTGTTTTACAAAATGGACAGGTCTGACAGAATAGTACCCATAGCAGCAATAGTCTTTGGAACTAATTAGTATATGCTATATGTCTTTCTAAAAGTTTTTACAGGGTCTTGAATGCATCACATAAATAATACAAAGTCAACAACATTGTTATTCCACCGTTTTGCAAATATTTTGACAAACATTCATTAAATGACAGATCTTGAATTTGCTTCAGTTTATGTGAACTAAAATTTAACTGGTTAAACACAAATACACAGAGACAACACTAAAGAAAGAGTATAGGAGTTTTTCTAGGGTCTTCCCTGGTAGTCTGAGCTCCCAAGTCAGGGGGCTGGGTTCAGTCCCTTGTTAGAGAACTAGATGCCACACGCCACAGCTAAAGTTTGCCTGCTGCAACAAAGTCTCCCACATGGCTCCAAGATTCTGCAGGCTACGACCAAGACACAACTCAGCCAAACATAAACACGTGTATTTTTTTAAAAGAACTTTATATAACTGGGGAGAGTACCAAAACAAGAAAAAAAATAATTTTAACATTTTCATGCTTACAGACATATATTACAATGAGACTGTATACTTACTAAGAGTGTTAAGGAAAAGCTAACATTCACAAAACTAAGATGACGGCATCCAGTCCCATCACTTCATGGCAAATAGATGGGGAAAGAGTGGAAACAGTGGCTGACTTATTTTGGGGGGCTCCAAAATCACTGCAGATGCTGACTGCAGCCACGAAATTAAAAGACGCTTACTCCTTGGAAGGAAAGTTATGACCAACCTAGACAGCACATTAAAAAGCAGAAACATTACTCTGTCCACAAAGGTCCGTCTAGTCAAGGCTATGGTTTTTCCAGTAGTCATGTATGGATGTGAGAGTTGGACTATAAAGAAAGCTGAGCACAGAAGAATTGATGCTTTTGAACTGTGGTGTTGGAGAAGACTCTTGAGAGTCCCTTGGACTGCAAGGAGATGCAATCAGTCCATCCTAAAGGAAATCAGTCTGGATGTTCATTGGAAGGACGGATGTTCAAGCTGAAACTCCAATATTTTGGCCATCTGATGCGAAAAGCTGACTCATTTGAAAAGACCCTGATGTTGGGAAAGATTGAAGGCAGGAGGAGAAGGGACGACAGAGGATGAGATGGTTAGATGGCATCACAGACTCAATGGACATGAGTTTGGGTAAACTCCAGGAGTTGGTGATGTACAGGGAGACCTGGAGTGCTGCGGTTCATGGGGTCCCAAAGAGTCAGACACGAATGAGTGACTGAACTGAAGTGATTCGTGTTCAGTTCATGTTCAGTCAGTTCATTTCATTTCAGTTCAGTTCATTCATATTCATGTCAATAAAATCAGTTCATATCCAGTTCAGTTCATGTTCAGTTTATTTCAGCTCAGTTATTCATATTCATGTCAATAAAATTGAGATTCTTTTTAATGGGTTAAAATATATACATCTATTTGTGGATGATATTCTTTGTATATTTTAAATACACTAGGGTGCAAATATATACAATGGCATAAGATAAATTAGAGCTCTTAGCTCTGAAACTTTAATTTCTTGAAAAACTGTATCATTTTGTTGAGCTGTATCTTAGAAATTCAACACAGGTGAAAACAGATTAGCACCAATATGATTGTTGCAAATATTTTGATAAAAAAAATACAAAAATGTGAGTAAGAAGACTATGTCTGTGATATGAGTGTGGAGTGTACTGGAAACATCACACTTGGGCTTGAGTGATGAAAACTCCCACTCCCAAAACCCAGTATCTATCATCAACACAGTGAGTGTTCATTTTCCAAAGCAAAGAGAAACCAAGAAGATGTGGAGTTTCTCCATTAACTCTGAGGGTTTTCACATGTTCCTCATTCCATTTTCCCACAGCCTTGTTTAAAGACAGAGGGAAAAAAATGAACTTTATAGCCTGATAATCTCAGAGAAATCACCAGAGCCAGTGGACATCATCTGTCATGGTGTAAATGGATCACACGGAAGATGTACTATGAGAACCTGGGCATTTCGGAAAAAATAAGGAAATTATAACTTGAACCTAACATAAAAAAAATCAGTTTTATGCAAAATTCATTTCATATATACTTCCTCCGTTTTGTATCCTAACAATGTGTTTAACTAGTAAGTCTTAGCATTACAGAGGACAGTATCTCCTAGTTTTCTTTTTATTTCTGAGCAGTTTCTTAAAAAATTCTGGATCACTGAGTTTATTCAATATATAAGGGCATTTTCTAACTCCTAAAGAGCTGAAATTGCATCCACATGTAAACTCATCATGGCATTTCCCCTAGTTCCCTAAGATCCCAACACCGAACCACATCCCAATGGGAATCTCGGATACCAGTGTCTCTCCGTGTTTATCTCTCACAAAGGGAATATATTCACCAGTTGAAAGTTGCTAATTGAGGTTGAGAATTCATCATGTTCCATAGAAAGCAAGGATACAGACAAGGGAGACAAGATTCTGGGACACAAGGGAGAAGTGGTCTGAAGAGCCAGGCTTCACTATGAGAAGAAGAAAAGGAAAAAATAAAGAAGTTGATAACAAACACCCAGGCAGAAAAGTTAGAAGCAGAGAACTAAAGGTTTGCAGATTCTCAGTCCAGGCATTTCAGGAAGAAAAGCAGACATAGCCCCAGACCCAGGACAGGACATGTACCTGAGAAGCTGCCACTTCCTCCTCCTCTTCCTCCTGCTCTGCATCTTCTCTGGGGATGTTATGCTGCAAACTCACATCTGCATCTTGTGAAAATACCTTCAAAGGCATCCTCAGAGCTCTTTAACCTGCAACTACTTCACCTACAGACAAAAGGACCTTGAAAAGCTGAAAAGATCCGCCTCTCCTGTCCTCTCTGAGGAGAGATTCAGGAACAATCATTTCCTACCTGGAGACCAGCCTATGGACTTATTTCTTGATTGTTCTCTCCCCATAGAGAGCTCCTAACCCTCTGCTCACACAGATGATGTGAGTTGACTTCCCCGGTCCAAATCCAGCTAGACCAACCCTGCTGCCTCTCCGGGGACTGACGCCGGGCCTCAGCTCTCACAAATGCACCAGGAGCCGCGTCCTTAACCCGGGCCCCCCTTAGAGTCCCCTGGAGCACTTCCTACACACCACACTGGGGCTGCCACAGGCCTAATAGAGAACTCTGGGGAGGGCGCCGGGGAGGTCATGTCCTAGCACTGGTCACGTGACCCTGATGGGAAACAGATGGAAACCACTTGGCCAATGGTTCAGATTCTTCCTGAACCATTTCAATGAATATGAACCCCTCAAGGTCAGGTCCCCACTCTAAGAAGTTAGGAATCTGCAGGTCTGAGGTGGTTCATTAAATACGTCTTTAGCATGTTCTCTGTTCTGATGCTTCTCCCCCAAGACCCACACTCAGGAGCCCTGAGCTTCAGTCCTCACACTCAGCAGAGCTAAGACCTCCTCTCAGGAGGGGACGGTTTATGGTGGGAATTTCTGAGTGAGGTCAGGCTAGAACCAGGCAGAGAAAGCTGCAGTACTTGGGGCTCAGGCCTTTCTAAGTGGCCCTGGGTGAAGCGCTGTGGGTTCCCCAGGCTAAGTGTGGATGGACCCATTCAAACCAAGAGGAGCAGGAATCTGGTGAGCTCTGAGGGTGTCAGTGAAGGGGGGGCCTGTGAAGTAGGCCCTGGGGTTCAGCAAGACTGCTGGTCTCAAGGAAGGGGGTCACCTAGAGCAGGTGCTCACAGGACTGGCTGGTGTGAGTTCAAGGACCTGCAGGCTGCCTGCTCCCCAGACAGATGCTGAGGCAGCAACAGCATGGAGCAGTTCAGGGGAGCTCTCAACAGTACTCTGTATGATCCTTCTTATTAGAGCCATCACCATGCCCCAGCAGTTACAGAGAGGGGAAAAAGTACAATGGAGAAACGATGGGAAATACATGATCAAATTATATGAGGCTTAAGGGCAGTAACAGATGTCATCCCACAGTGCTACCTAATAGTTTACTGTTACGATTCTTTCCTGCAACCTTAAATAAGATGGGAGAGGTTAACGGTGGTGATAGGTAAACACTTCATTCATTACACATCAACTGTATCTCCGGAAACCATTCAGTTTTATTGATCACATGTATGAATAGCACACGTAGTCAGAATGAAACCTTTTACAGTCCACTGTGTGATCCTTGATTAGAATACAGATTACAAGCATAGACCATGATATTCATTTTTCTGATACAATTTGGTCTGAGAGTTGCGCTTTCTATGTTTACAAAATGAAGGCTAATCATTTAATAAACAAGACACAGATTAATTACATGATTTTTCTGGGAAGGGTTTTTTTCAGGGTATCAGAGAAGTCTTTATTTCAAACATGTCAATTAATATTCTTGACTTCTGTTAGTATTATAAAGATGCATCAAAATTTCAGTGAACTGTCATTGTATTATCCTTAAAAAGCAGTGACACTGAAATTTTAGAACAAACCTCTGTGGAATTATTTCCTGAACACTTACATCATGGTGACCTACAGGGTTGTTTGACACCAGTGACAAACACCTCCATTTAGATGTTCAGTGTACATGTTATATTACTATGTCCTTAATGTCCTCAGTGGAGAATAAATACCAATGGTTCCTACCTCATGTAGGATTCTCTTCTCACTGAGGCAGCAACCATCAAAAACTTAAGTTCACACGCACAGTACAAACAAAGCATGACATGTGGTATTTTGAGGGTTGAGTTACTTTCATGTGGTTTTCAAATAATCTCAAATATGTCAAAGCAAACAAGAATACATTGCTAATAAGTGTACCGCTCCACACACAACCCTCCATCCTGGGATCCATCCTAACATATCAATTTTCTCTGTGTTTTAACTATGGATTGCTATCTACAGTAATTCTCCTTCAGAGGAAATATGAAGTGCTTCCTAGTATGCATTCTCTGATATTTATTTAGATTTGATTTTTATTAAACCTTTCCTACTTTTTTTTACATCATCACATATCTTTCCTGTATAAATGCTCTCGTGTTTTCTAAAGCGTAAAGCATGTTCTCTGTTCTGATGTTTCTCCCCCAAGACCCACACTCAGGGTCTTTCATCACTTACTACATTACGAGGGTTTCTCTCCAGTATGTGCTCTCTGATGTCTAGTGAGGTGAGAGCTCTGATTAAAGCCTTTGCCACTTTCCTTACATTTAAATTTTTAAGTTTTCCCTGAAGGATGAATTCTCTGATGTTGACTAAGACTTGAGCTCTGGGTAAAGGCTTTGCCACATTCTTTACATCTGAATGGTTTCCAGTACAAATTTGCCAATGTTGAATAAAGCTAGGAATTTGGTTAAAGGCTTTGCCACAACCCTTATATTTATAAGGTTTCTCTCCAGTATGAATTATCTGATGCCTATTAAGAGTGGAACTATGATTATAGGTTTTGCCACACTCTGTGCATTTATAATGTTTCTCCTCAGTATGAATTCTCTTATGTTGAATAAATTTTGAGCAATGGATAAAGGCCTTGCCACATTCTGTACATTTCTTAAGTCTTCTCTGAATCACCAACATGAATTTGCAAATGTCTAGCAAGAATTGATATCTGATTAAAGGTTTTTCCATGTTAAATATATTTATAAGGCTTCTCTCCAGTATTAATTTGCTGATGTCGAGTGAGATATGAACACTGGATAAAGGCTTCACCACATTCTATACATTTGAAAGGTTGCCATCCTGTATGAATTTTCCTATGTCTACTTAGATTTCATGGTTTAGCAAAGATTTTACCACATTTATGACACTTGTTATGCTTCTGAGGATTTTGAATACTCTGCTGTTGAATAAGTTTTGAAGATTGATTTAAAACTTTCCCATACACACCACAATCATAAGTGTTGTCTCCAATGTGAACACTCTTATATAGAGAAAGATGCGATCTTTGATAAATGATATTAATGCATTTATTACTTTTAAAATCGTTGTCTGAAGATTGAGGTCCCTGATGTTTCATAAGACTTGAGTCTTGGTCACTTTATGCCCAGTTTCACTGCATGAAAATCTTCTCACTTCCCTATAAATATTCTTGTGATTGTTGGAGTTAGCACTCTTGCTTAAAGCTTTACCCATGTTACTACACATGAAAAATTCTTTCACATTAAGTATACCATGATATGTCTTCAACCATGATGGTTGGATTAGACTCTTTCAAAATTATCAACATTACAGACTGGAACGAAGAGAAAATAGCTGTTGGTTGAAGAATATTGAACCCTGGCTAAAGAATCCCTCAAATTGATTATACCGGGAATTTTTAACCTCAATTTTAAATATCCGGTTTTCAGACATATTTGAATGTGTGTTAGATTGAAGCCTGCATTCAGAAAGGTTCGAATGAGTATTTGCAGTATAGACTAGGTGACTTTCCAGATTTTCCACATTTCCTTTCAGAGAACATGTACATTTCAAAAAAGCGTAAGTCTTTGCTTACAAACATACACTTCTCAGCAGATGTTAATGACTGAAATGAGTGTTTTTCCCAGTTTGATTCCCATCCTTGATTTCTCTTGGCAGTAATGTTTACATTGTGAGAAACCATCCCAGTTTGGTTATGTCCATCATAACTTCCTCTCTGCCTTTCACACGCTCTCGTATCTTCCCAGTTTTTTGTTAAATGTAAATTTCCAATGTGAAATCTTTCATATATTGTTAACTTTTCTTTGGGGAATAAATCTTCTAAGCCTGGCTTTTGGGGCATCAAACCCTGGATGTCATGAGAAGACACAGCTGAAAGCAAATAACAAGTTTTTCCACTTACTATTCTCAGTGAATATACTTTACGACTTAAATAAAATGGATACTTGCTTAGCTGGGTTAGGAATAAAACAGACACAGGAATCAAGACGGCAGAGGATTAGGAGTTCATCTCGCTCCACAAATGCATCGAGAATACGTCTGAAATGGAACAATATTCACGGAGCCCCTTCTGAACACTAGCAGGGGACCTTGGCACCTGAAAGGACAAGGAAGATCCCCTCATAGCCAGGCAGGACCAATGAGACAAGAAGGAAAAGGGTGAGGAGAGGAAGTGGGGCGGGACCTGCAACCCTAGAGGGGAGCTCACCAGGACGGAAGGGAGCCTCATTCTCTGATTGGAAGAGAAGGCAGCACCAGTCAGAGGCAGGCAGGACGGAGTGAGACCTCCGCAGAGGGTACCGACCCCAGCCCTGCTCCCCCAAGCCTGAGAGGGTGTCCACCATTGCACACAAGGGCTGGGTCCTCAAATGTGGGGTTTGGAGAGCAGACCCAGGCAGAGGACTGCGGTTGGCTGTGAGGAGACACCTGAAGGGACGGGAGGGAGGAAGGAGCTCTGCAAACAGGACGTTTGTGGAGGAAGCCTGAACCACCAAAGCGCAGAGCAGCGTCGTTGAGAGACGCCTGAAGGGCAGGGCCGCCACCCCATCCTCTGTCCACGTGTTCCAGCCATTGCCTCACTAGGCACTAGGGAGGGCTCCCACCACGGTCAGTTCAGTTCAGTCACTCAGTTGTGTCCGACTCTCTGCGACCCCAGGGACTGCACGGCAATCTCATGACCCCAGCTGCTGCCTCCTCCTCAGCAATCTTAAATTTACAAAGCAAACATTTTCACCAACCCAGGGTCCCTACGAATTCTGTAATGCAGTTCTTAACACAAATGTTTTTATTTGGGCGTGTTCTATTAAATGTTTTGAATCTAAAATCATACATGGTCTTGATGTATACTTAATGAGAAAGTAAGAACATATGGGACACAGTCCTGGTAAGCTTCATAACAAACAAGATAAACTTAACAAAGTAACAGTTCTTAAGAAATCAAACAAGAATTGAGAGCTTAAAATACGGTGGAATTTTTTAAGTTTCAATTCTTGTTTAATTTCTTTAACATAGGGAACTCTACTCATTGCTCTATGGTGACCTAAATGGTATGGATATCTAAAATAGAGCAGGTAAATATTATATATGTGCATGCTGCTAAGTCGCTTCAGTCACATCCGACTCTTTGCGACTCTATGGACTGTAGCCCGACAGGCTCCTCTGCCCATGGGATTCTCCAGGCAAGAATACTGGAGTGGGTGGCCATGCCCTCCTCCAGGGATTATACACACACACACACACACACACACACACACACACACACACACATATACGCATGTAACTGATTTACTCTGCAGTACAGCAGAACCTAACATCAATGTTGTAAAGCAACTGTACTCAAATTATTTTTTTAATTAAAAAATTCTTTATGTAATCTAAAAAGTTTAATAGTGAGAATAAACCACAAACATTTAGGTGATAAACGTTCTAATTTCCCAGTCAACAATTTAAAAATTCTATGAGTTAAATAAATATAAAAGTGTTTTAGGTTTGTGGAAATGGGGCAAATACACTTAACATGTTGACATTAGTTTGTACTAAGAAAAGACAAACTTTGAAGAAATCTTCAGGTTTATATTTCTCATTGGAGAGAGGTCCCTTATGCAGTGAAGAAATTAATTGAGTATGAAATTTATCAAGTCATATGTGTAGTTTGCAGGGGATTGGAAATTATAAAGCAGAAAACATCTTTATAAAATATCTTTATAAAACACGCTTTATAAAATATCTGTCCCCAGTATTCCTAGAAGTTTGGCAGTTTGTCCATGACTCCACTCACACACTTCTGTCTAGAGACAGAACCAAAGCACTTAAAAGGGCAAATAGATGAGGAAATATGAAAAGGGTCATATTTCATTTTCACTTCATATTTCATTTCATTTTCATTTCATATTTCATTTTCATTTTCTTGGGCTCTATCTATGCAGAAATTGACTGCAGCCATGAAATTAAAAGATGTTTGCTCCTTAGAAGAATAGCTATGACATACCTAGACAGTGTGTTAAAAAGTAGAAACATAATTTTGCCGACAGACGTCCATATCATCAAAGCTATGGCTCTTCCAGTAGTCATGTACAGATGTGAGAGTTGGATGATAAAGAAAGCTGAGTACCAAAGAACTGATGCTTTGGGACTGTGGTGCTGGAGAAGACTCTTGAGAGTCTCTTGGATAGCAAGGAGATCAAATCAGTTTAATCCTAAAGGAAATCAACCCTGAATATTCATTGGAAGGACTGATGCTGAAGCTGAAGTTCCAACACTTTGGCCAGATTCGAAGAGCTGACTCATTGGAAAAGTCCCTGATGCTGGGGACGAGACAGGGCAAGAGGAGAAGGGGACAACAGAAGATGAGATGGTTGAATGGCATCACTGACATGAGTTTGAGCAAATTCAGGGAGATAGTGAAGGACAGGGAAGCCCTGGCATGCTGCAGTTCATGGGGTCGCAAAGAGTTGGACATGACTTGGCTATTGAACTGAACTAACTGAACATAGTTACTCAAAAGTGTGCAGAGTCTTCCTAGAACCCCCGAGAAATGGAAGACCCATCAGGTCAGGCAGGATGGCACAGGCCAAGAGGAGAATCTTGGTTCTCACTGTGAATGTGAAAGTTAGTCACTGGAGAAAAATAAAAGAAAGATCAAGGAGCCAAGAATGAGGCTGGAGTTGACCCTCTGTGACACTGAGGGAACTAAACCCAGATTTCTCCAAAATCATTTCCACTGAAGCAGATCTTCCCAAACCACATGATGAAGGATGACTTCCTCATGGATCCTTGGACCTCTCATCTGAGTCATCGGCTCCATCCATTCACAACTACCTGGGTGTGTGGCTTTTCTCTCCATTCTCCCTCCATCCCGAGGAAACTTTCTTTGCTCCGAAAAGGTGACCGGGTGTGGCTTAGAGATCACAAGACCTGTTCATCAGAGAAAGGAATGTCTGTTCTGCTAAAGACTCATCAGATTCCAAAGCAGTATCTATTCAGATTAGAAGAAAAGTTGTGGTAGAATGTTAATACAGCCTGGAAAATGATTTCCCCCAAAACTTTATTAAAAGCACCTTTACAACACTGCCGCTGCTGCTGCTAAGTCGCTTCAGTCGTGTCCAACTCTGTGCGACCCCATAGATGGCAGCCCACCAGGCTCCCCCGTCCCTGGGATTCTCCAGGCAAGAACACTGGAGTGGGCTGCCATTTCCTTCTCCGATGCATGAAAGTGAAAAGCGAAAGTGAAGTTGCTCAGTCGTGTCCAACCCTTAGCGACCCCATGGACTGCAGCCTACCAGGCTCCTCCGTCCATGGGATTTTCCAGGCAAGAGTACTGGAGTGGGGTGCCATTGCCTTCTCCATTTACAACACTAACAAATACATAAAACTCAGATCCTGAGATCCTGGTCCAGTACTACTAAGGCAAAAGTAAGTGGTGGAAATCTGATTTGAAGAGGAGGGTACCATTAATTTATACCACAGAACTAAGAGTATTACCACCAATCTAGTATGAAGGATTGCCGGGAACCATTATGGGAGGTCCCGCCCGTGACGAGGTCATGAAGAAAATACCGGGCAGGTAAGGCCGTCTAGGATAAGGGACCCTCCAGGTTGGCCTCAGCCTCTACCCCACCCTGTATCCTCCCCCCTTTTCTGCTGGTGTTCTTGTTTGCCCTGTTGCAGTTTCTTGTGTTGCCTGCCGAGGGTTCTCCTGCTCCTCTTTCATTGAATGAGGACCAACTTAAAACCCTAATTAATAAATGTCCTAGACACTGGTACCCCATGAAAGGGCCAGGGATGAAGGAAATGCTCCAATTCAAACCCTTTTGCTGGCATTCTGGCTTGTTTGATAAATGTGTGCTCATTGCAAAAAATGCTCATGATTGTTCTAAACATCCTAAGCACAGTACGCTAACAAAAGAAACTATTAAACATAGGTCCCTCTGCGGGGTGAGAAAAGCCCCACAAATACTATAGCCACAAATGTGCCTAATAGAAAATACTTAGATAGAGATTAGCTGATGACTTCTTGCAGGTAGTTAACTTTTAGACTAAGAGCCTATTTTGTGCTATATCTGCTGTTTTTGCAATCCTTTGCATTTCTGTTCTGTAAAAATGTAATCCTATCTAGTTTCCATGGAGATGACACCTAATAGAAAGAAAATAGATTAACCACAAAAAAGACAGAGTCGGCTATTGAAGTTGCTTAAAGTTGCACCAGGTGCAGGTCATAAATTGTCAACAGGCATGAAAGCCAAAAGATATTATACATAGAGATTAACCATAAAAAAGGCCCTAATAGGCACAGAGCCCTTTGGGGGGTGAGGAAGCCCTATTAGAGAATACAAAACATATTGTTTTAAAAAGTGGTTATTGGATCAACGTTTGATTGATGTTAATGTGCTGAGGTTGTGCAGTGGAAAGTATTGTTAATATAGTTGGAGAGCTAGAAAAATAAGAGTTTAGCCCTACTGTAAAAACAATAAGATAATTGTTAATTTTAACCAAGAGTGCTAAACAGGGGCTGCCTCTCCAGAGCTGCAGAGTCTTTGTCTGTTAAACTTTTTAGATAAATTTAGCTGAGAATATCTGCAAAAAGACTGACTTTTATGTTAACAGGATTGTATTTTCATTATGTTACAACTTGCTGTACCATGAGACTGCCAATTTTCTGTTTTCTGCTAACCTCAAGGCCAGAAGATAATGTATGAAAAATCTATGGGAAAAGACTCTCATAAACAAAAATATACACAGCACACATGGTTTTGTGAAGGACAAGCTAATGGAATGTTAAACTAAGTCTGTATGCTTATCTGCCCCTTAGAAATGTACCAACTTAGGGTATAAAGGCGATGGTGAAAAATAAAGCAACTGCCAGACTCTGCCGCATATCCTGGTCTGGTCTCTCTCTCTCTCTCTCCCTTGCAGATGTGGCCCCATCAAGGCCGGTCTTACGTGTCTTTTCTCACTGACGCCATTCATCCTGAGGGTTCCCCTGGATCCTGCTGGGGCTGGACCCCGGCAAAAGATGAAGATTATCTCAGGGGAGAGGAAGGTTAAAAATCATAATGAATCATCATGAAGTCTCTCTTTCTCAACTCACATATTCCCATTACCCCTAGAAAGCAGGGATCTGAAACTCTATTATAAGAAGCAGAAGAATCTAGGAGACATTCTAGAAATGCAGGAACCAAAACCCTGAGGATAGATAAGGGATTCTGGAAGGAAGTTATCCTCTCCCAAGGAGGCCAGGTTCCTATAGACACGGGTTCAACCCCTGGTTGGGGAAGATCCCACAGGCCGCTGAGCAGCTAAGCCCATGTGTCACGACTACTAAGCCTGTGTTCTAGAGCCCGGGAACCACAGCGACCGAGCCCATGAGCCAGAACTCCTGAAGGCCAGGCACCCTCGACGCTGTGCTCTGAAAGGAGCCCCCACAGTGAGAAGCCCGCTCACTGCAACGAGGAAAGCCCGCACAGCATGAAGGCCCAGGAATGTCAGAGACAAATAAATGAAAAAAATTTTATATTAAAAAAATAAATAAATATTTTTTGGATGTCCAGAGGAGTCAGGCCTCACAGACCAGTTGCCCTTCACCCTTTCTTCTCATCTGGCCTGAACCAGAACACTCACCTTTCCAGACGGATGGCAGAAGAGTCTCCTGAGGCTCTGCATTGCCTGCGATCCCTCATCCACCCCCACCCAGGCTAGACTTCCCACCCTCAGCTCCTCTCTTCCTTGTGTCCCCAGCTCTGGCCCTTCCAGCTCCACCTGTGGTCAGATTTTTCCCTCCATCACTGTCTGCATGCTCCTGGCAAGTCGCTCCCTCTCTGCTCTTTCCTAGTCTGGAAAACGGAGAGGCTCCCTGAGCACGTCTCACTATCATTGCTGGAAGAGGCATACAATCAATGCCTGAGATTTGTTGTGTTCCTGCCTCAATTCAGGACCAAGTACCACCCATTCAATGAACATTTGTAGATATTCCTCTTCCCCATCCTGGTGGCCGAGCTGAGCATTCATCTTAAGCAAAGACTGCTATGCTGATTTCTGAGTAAGAACACCAAGAAACCACTTCACTGTCCATAGAACAGGTCAGACATGTGGTCTATTCAGTGAGATTGTGGGTTAATAAGGGATAGTCACGCTTTTCAAGGTCTCCAATAATGAGGAATCGGTCCTTAGCCTTTCCACATACTTTGCCATTGGAGTTGTTTGGGGTTACTGGAGGAAAGGGGTCATTTCCCCCTGAAGAGCTGCCCTTGATCTTGGACTTTCCATCTGGGTCACTTGGGGGGAGTGAAGAATTGGCCTGTCTCTCCTCCACCGCTGACCTCCAGATGATTCATTTTCACCACCTGGGGAGGCAGGCCATGGAGAGTGATTGACAGATGCTGAAACACTGACTAACCTTGGAACTCCCAGCGTGCTAGCTATATTCAGACGGCTCTTGTGCTCAAAGATCTTCAGACCCCCATGATGAGCTCCTACCCTTTCCCTCAACTCTACTCCCTGGCGCAGACTCCCCCTCACCTCCACAGCCCAGCCAGAATCTGGCTCGTAGATGCTCAACCCACACTGATTCCTTGGTGCCCTATACCCTTGCATGCCTGCTGCATTGTGTCCAATTCTTTGCCACACTTTGGACTGTAGGCCACCAGGCTCCTCTGTCCCTGGGATTCACCAGCAAAGAAATTCAATTATACATATACATATACATATATATACATATATTCTCTTTCATATTCTTTCCTTTATGGTTTATCACAAGATACTGAATGTAGTTCCCTGTGCTACACAGTAGGACCTTGTCGTTTATCCATTCTGTATTATAATAGTTTGCATCTGCTAATCCCAAACTCCCAATCCATCCCTCCCGCACCCAGCTCCCCCTTGACCACCAATCCTATATCAAGCCGACCTCTGTGTCCTCTGCAGAGCTTAGAAATGAGCTTGTTTGATAGTCACTGATACAATGTCCACATCAATCTCACCTTCCTTGAAACTATTGCTCCCACCACACTTGTTGTTTTTGAAAAGCACTGACTTCAGAGCAGGAGCCCTGGGTTTGAGTGCCGATTATGTCGGCTATGACACATTCATTGGGGAAACACAGACAACTCCTCTTCCTCTCTGGGCCATTTCTGCCGTAATTCTGCAATAATTCCTGGGAAAGAGGCAGGATGAAGAAATACGTCTGGGCATGGCCTTCCTCATTAGCATTTTAATCAAGCATTACCAGAGACATCATGGGTATTTCAGGTTTCAGGGTTATTTTATGTCCTCAGACATTGGGTTGGTCTCAACTAAAGCCCAATAACTAGCTAGCTGTCTCTCACCAAGGAGATTTCTGGTCAGATATTCCAGCAGCCACCACTTTGTGGAGCTCATTGGCTTTTGCCATAAACTCTGGCCTGCATAAGGATTATGAGACTTCTTTCCAGTAATTTTATAGACAGGGGCTAGCAACAATCCCTGATGTAGAATATGTGTGTGTCCTCCAAAATCCAAATAGGCCAATCAGACACTGGGCTTCTAACTTCTTTTTTCCATCAGACACCCTATACTTTTCAAATGAACAACCTGTGTGTGTTTGGGCAGTTTTATTGGTTCTCATTTATCGTGTCCAATCAATTTTGGTTGAAGGGAGGATTTACATGTCTCCTGTTTAATAATACTAGAAAGGGGAAATGTTCCCCAGTCATACAGAGAATCTATTTATTAATATATTGAGGTAAAGGAGGAGAAACAACGACGTCCCAAGAAATTTGTTCAAACATTCCAATCTTCATCCAAACTCTCACCTTAATTTCATCATTCTTGCATTTCCATAGCTTCCCCATTCAACTATAACTCCCATTAGGGCTGACCAGGCATTCAGTCCCATCACTTCATGGCAAATAGGAGGGGAAAAAGTGGAAGCAGTGACAGGTTTAATTTTCTTGGGTTCCAAAATCACTGTGGATGGTGACTGCAGCCATGAAATTAAAAGACACTTGCTCTTTGGAAGGAGAGTTATGACAAACCTAGGCAGTGTATTACAAAAGCAGAGACATCACTCAGCCAGCAAAGGTCCAATTAGACACAGCTGTGGCTTTCCCACTAGTCGTGTATGGATGTGAGAATTGGACCATAAAGACGGCTGAGCGCTGAAGAATTGTTGCGTTTAAATTATGGTGCTGGAGAAGACTCTTTAGAGTCCCTTGGACTGCAAGGAGATCAAAGCAGTCAATCCTAAAGGAAATCAATCCTGAATATGCATTAGAAGGACTGATGCTGAAACTGAAGCTCCAATACATTGGCCACCTGATGTGAAGAGCTGACTCATTGGAAGAGACCCTGGTGATGGGAAAGACTGAAGGCAAGAGGATAAAGGGGACGACAGAGGATGAGATGGTTAGATAGCACCATCCACTCAGTGGACATGAATTTGAGCAAACTCTGAGAGATAGTGAAGGACAGGGGAGTCTGGCATGCTGCAGTTCATGGGGGTCACAAAGAGATAGACACGACTGAGTGACT
Source organism: Cervus canadensis (assembly GCF_019320065.1). Taxonomy (NCBI): domain Eukaryota; kingdom Metazoa; phylum Chordata; class Mammalia; order Artiodactyla; family Cervidae; genus Cervus; species Cervus canadensis. The sequence goes on along the minus strand of NC_057403.1, from coordinate 22,098,896 downwards.
AAACAACAAGTGTTAGAATCACAGAGCATGAGGCTCCCGTGTTAAGGAGTCCCAGAAATGTTTTCTCCGTTTTACCGCTAATGTGCTTATGTCTTTGAGTGCCTCACTGGAAGTGGGGCCAAGGAACCCAGGCTCTCTTATCAATCTTCATCTGTATTGGGTTATGGGACCATCACCTCAGGTGATTTGCAGTCAGATTTCTCATTGTCTCATCTGTCTTGTGGCTTTTTAATTTCCCCCAGACCAGGGGATCTATCTACCTGCTCTATCGCAGACTTGATTGAGGTCCTTCAGTGCTGGGGGATGATGGCCCACCCAGTCTCCCAGAGTGCTGCGCTGAGACCTTTGTTTTGACCCCATCAATGTCCCCTTTATCCCATTCTTTTCTTAAGTTTAATTAATTAATTAATTTTTGGCTGCACTGGGTCTTCGTTGATGCACACGGGCCTTCTCTAGTTGCAGCACGCGGGCTTCTCATTGCAGTGGCTTCTCTGCCGTGGAACACAGGCTCCGGGGGCACGGGCTTCAGTAGTTACAGCGCACAGCCTGAGTTGCCCCTCTGGCATGTGGAATCTTCCTGGACCAGGAACCTGTGTCTCCTGCATTGGCAGGTGGATTCTTAACCACTAGACCACCAAGGAAGTCAGTTTAACCAAAATCCCTTACCCTCAATATCCGATGGGTTTCCTCATCCTCCACCAGCCCCCACATGCTGTCTGATCACCCTGACCTGCCTTCAGCAGCCCCTTTCAGTATTCTTCCCTGGAGAATCCCATGGAGAGAGGAGCCTGGTGGGCTACAGTCCATGGGGTCACAGAGAGTCAGACACGACTGAGAGATGAAACTTGGTGATTAAGGAAAAAATGAAGTAGGATTTTCAGTTTTTATTATGCACATTCTGTTATTGTTAGATATATAAGTTCACATTCACGTATTACACTGGTGATAAATTCTTTTCCTGATGATGGATTAGTAAGAGGAAAAAAAGAAAGGATCACCTAATTAGGCCATAATGAGATTTGAAAAAATCTTTAACTTAAACTAGTATTTATGTATTGTTTACTATATGTCTGGAAAGAGGAGGAAATGGCAACCCACTTCAGTATTACTGCCTGGAAAATCCCAGGGACAGAGGAGCCTGGTGGGCTACAGTCCATGGGGTCGCAAAGAGTTGGACACGACTGAAGTGACTTAACACATATGTCTGTCAGTTTCACATACACGTCTCGTTTACACCCCCGCCAACAACCTGAGGGACTGAATATACAGAAACAATAGCCAGACGGTATACGACCCTCAAGTCTCAGCCGTAAGGCACATATGACTCTGATCCTCAATTACCAGGAACTAGTCCAAGAATCCAAACCACAACTGCAGTGACAATTAGCCCAGAACAGTCAGAGTTTGGTCCACAAATATCAGGTTCCTTATTATTTGCCCCTGTGTCCAGCTCAGAACCAACCAAAGAAAACCAAATATGCTTCCTAATACAACTACAGGAGGTGCTAACCTCCAGCTTTCTCAGGATTACAGTCATCTCCCATCACTGCTGACACTCCACTTTTTTCCACTCTAAAGGACTCCCATTGCCCCGCCTGCCTTTGTGTCTGCCAAATGCAAGTGGTGGTGGCTGGCTCTCTCACTACAGCAAGCTCAGAATCAATAACCTGTTTGTTCTCATTTGCAACCCCATGGACTGTAGCCCACCAGGCTCCTCTGTCCATGGGATTCTCCAGGCAAGAATACTGGAGTGGGTAGCCATTCCCTTCTCCAGGGGATCTTCCCAACCCAGAGACCGAACCCAGGCCTCCTGCATTGGAGGCAGATTCTTTTCCATCTGAGCCATCATGGAAACCCCAATACAGTCAGAGATGGAATTAAAACTCAAGTTTCTCTTTCTCCACACCAACTTTCGAGAGTGTAGAAATTATATAAACTCCCCACATTCTTTGGCCAACTGGCACTATGGGTACTGTACAAATTACTATTAAATGTTTATACAGGCTCACCCTCCACTCAGGACTTCCCATGTGGCTCAGTGGTAAAGAATCTGCCTGCAGATGCAGGAGACGTGGGTTCGATCCCTGGGTCAGGAAGCTCTCCTGGAGAAGGAAATGGCAACCCACTCCAGTATTCTTACCGGGATAATCCCATGGACAGAGGAGCCTGGCGGACTACAGTTCATAGGGTCACAAAGAGTCAGATAAGACAGTGCACATACAGCAATGCAGCCCTCATCTCGCTCGAAAAAGGAAAAAGTGAATCACTTAAAATTTAGGAAACATGGCTCTAAATCAAATAAAATCATGTTCAGGAGGAAATCAAGAATCAAGACCTCAGAGTCTGTTGCCCTAAAGGTCTGGAAGCAGTGACGAGAATGAAAGCAGAACGTGAAATCTAGTGCAATGGGTCAGGGGACCTGCCGCCTCTACTGGACTGAGGGGCAGAGTCCACTCTGAGCCCAGCTTTTATTCCTGATTGCAGACTACAAGACTTTCTTTGATCTATCTTTGCTAAGACACTATATTGACATTGTCCAGATCTCCTTGTTTTTACCCCAGGCCGTTCCCTTCTGGCATAGTCTTGGGAACAATCAACCAGTACATAGGCAGTGTTCCTACCTAACGCCGACCCGGTGTTCCAAGGTCCATGCTTTCATGATCCCAGTCACTCTCCCTTCGGGGTCTGGCCTTGGGGTCTGTGACAAGGCTATTATTCTAAGAAAACCATGAAAAATAATCATCAACACAGTTTATTGATACATGCTGTTTTTCCAGGTTCTATTTCTATGAAATTTCTCAAGGCTGTGAAAGTACATTATTAGGTATTCCCACTACAGGAGTCCACCTTGACTACTCTTCTATATGTCAGAAAATACTGTTGGTGCTGTTTTCCAAAATATATTCAAAGTCTGGCCACTTCTAACCAGTTGCCCTGAAGCCACCCTGGCCCAAATCACACCCTCTCACCTCTCACTCTGGTTGGCCAGCTCCTGTTTTTCCCTTAATCCCCGATGTCCATCTGGATCAGAGCCTCATCACACTGTGTTTTAAACAGGTCACATATTTCTGTTCCTTCTCCAACCCTTACCCCGTGAACTTGAACTCCTTTGAGGCAGACACTGTATCTTTCCCTTCTCAGCTGCTCTTAGCCTTTCATGCACATTGGGAACCACAGCAACCAAAAAAAGTTTGGGGAACAAAGAAAGGAGGAGGCAGTGTAAAAACTTCCCAAGACTCCCCTTCTGAACGCGAGGCAAAGGAAAGGAACCGAAATACACTTAATGGTTTTGAAACTGACCAGGAGTGATGAAATGGTGCTTGCGGTGACTTTAAAAAAGAAGAACTGGGGAAAGTTTGCCGTTTCATTGTGAAGGCAGAGAAGGGAGACTGTAACCCAGTGGGGCTCAGCTGGGGGTGGGGGCTTTCCACTCTCCCAGGGGCATTGGCTAATGGTCATTTTTCGTTGTCAAAACCGGACATTGAAAGCTCCTGACATCTCATGGGTAGAGAGCAGAGATGTTTGCTGATGTCCTGCTGTCCACAAGACCCACCCCATCAGCAAAGAAATCATCCAGCCCCAAATGCCCGAGCTCTTATCCACCCGTGGGCAACTGCAGGGGCGGGGACAGGGTAAGGCAGGGAACGTAGCTTGTCTGAGGGAACGGAGACCCCAATCTCAAAGGATAAGCATGCATCACAGATGGACAGAGGGGACAATACTACAGCGGGGTTGAACCACGTGAACCAGGGTTGGAGAGACAGGAAGAGGCACATGGTCCTTAGAAAGTGGCAGCGATATGGCGGAGGCATGTGAGGGGGTGGCTGGGAGCAGGGGAAGGGTAGATGATGGTGAGAGTGTGAACGTTCTTGAATAAGTGTCACTGGGGCTGATGCTTCGTCTTGAGGGAACAGGGCAGGCGTGGAAGGACGCAGAGGAGGGGAGGGACAGGGCTGGAGCTGGGTGTTTGCTCCCTCTGCTGGCGGTGGTGGTGATGGGCTGGAGGGAGCGAGACTAGAGCCCAGGTTTTGAGGAGTGGGGGTGTTTCAAGGCTCAGGGGACAGAGGTCACACTGGGATAGAGACACGGGCACAGATCTGGGAGTTGGTGACTCAGTGGAAACTGGCGATGAGGGAGGAGGGAACCGAAACAGAAGGCTGGCCGTGAAGAGTTGAGATAAGCCTCACACTTCTCCTTTACGAACTTGCATGTCGACATTCTTTTCCCATAACCACAGGAACACCCACTTGATGGGGGTGGCCCGGGTCTATAGCCTCGAGTCTGGCGGTCATTTAGTAAGTCTAATGGTTACCTGGGCAGCGCTGGGCTGTATGGGGCACTCTGATCGGCCACCGGGAGCTGACTGTCTCTGCGGGCTCACGGAGCGCAGAGCGCTGCTCCATGCCTGTGGATGCGAATTCACTGAACCCTCAAAACAACCAGATGAGCTAAGAAACGCTGTCATCCCCATTTGAGGCAGGAGCAAGTGGCAGTAGCAAGAGCTTAAGTAGTGAAAGAGGTGCTTGAATCCTGGTGGAATGACTTTGAGCTTCAATGATTATCGTTTCAATGAAGAGGAAATCCTCATGACATAAAATTAACCAATAAACTACTTTTTATCTTTTGGCTTTGCCGCAGAGTGTGCGGGATCTTAGTTCCCCAACCAGGGATGGAACCCTCATCCCTGCCTTGGCTGTGAGAGTTTTAAGCACTGGACCACCAGGGAAATCCCCTTGTGTTTTATCTAATTTTTATCAAATTAACCATTTTTAAATGAACAGTTTAATGGCATTTAGTATATGCACCATGTTGTATAGCCAGTACCTCTATCTAGTTTTGAAGCATTTTCCATCACCCCAAAAATCAGCTCTGTACCCATTAAACAGTTACTCTCCATTTCCTCCTTCCCGAAACCCCTTGTTGTTGCTTGGTGTTCAGTCACTCAGCTGTCTCACACTCTTTGCGACCCCATGGACTGCAGCATGCCAGGCTCCCCTGGCCTTCACTATCTCACGGAGCTTGCTCAAACTCATGTTCAACGAGTCGGTGACGCCATCCAACCATCTCATCCTCTGTCGCCCCCTTCTCCTCCTGCCCTCAATCTTTCCCAGCATCAGGGTCTTCTCCAATGAGTTGGCTCTTCGCATCGGGTGACCAAAGTATTGGAGCTTCAGCTTCAGCATCAGTCCTTCTAATGAACATTCAGAGTTGATTTCCTCTAGGATGGACTGGTTGGATCTCCTTGCAGTCCAAGGGACTCTTCAAGAGTCTTCTGTTTCCCAAAGCTCCTGGCAGCCCCGCATCAGCTTCCTGTCTCTGTGGAGGTAAATATCTTGGATGTTTCCTATAAATGGGAATCATACAATATGTGACCATTTGCAGCTGGTGTCTTTCATTTAGCATGTGTTTGAGGTTCATCCAAGATGTAGTGTGGATCTGTGCTTCTACTGCTGAATGATGTGCCGTTGTAGTGCTTAGTCCATCCGTTGTGTTCGACTTGTTGCGGCCCCAGGAACTGTAGCCTGCGAAGCTCCTCAGTCCGTGGGATTCTCCAGGCAAGAACACTGGAGTGGGTCGGTGCCATTGTATGGATGGGTCATATTTTGTTTATCCAGTTATCCACCAATAGACATTTGGATTTTTCTTTTTTTTTTTACTATTAGGGAGGCACTTACAATTTTTTTGTTTTCCATCATGGACTCGAGGGACATGAGTTTGAGTAAACTCTGGGAGTGGGTGATGGACAGGGAGGCCTGGCCTGCTGCAATTCATGGGGTCGCAAAGAGTCGGACATGACTGAGCGACTGAAGTGAACTGAACTGATGGTTTATCACAAGATGTTGAGTATAGTTCCCCATGCTACACAGTAGCGTGTTTATCCATTCTATGTATAATAGTTTGCATCTGCTAACCCCAAACTCCCAATCCATCCCTCTCCCTGCACTCTTGAAAACCACAGATCTGGTCTCTATATCTGAGTTTGTTTCTGCACAGCAGTGATTCAGCCGTATATTCTTTTTAATGTCTTCCCTGGGCTCAGTGGTAAAGAATCTGCCTGAGAATGCAGAAGACCTGGGTTCGATCCCTGGGTCAGGAATATCCCCTGGAAAAGGAAACTGCAACCCACTCCAGTATTCTTGCCTGGAGAATCCCCATGGACAGAGGAGCTTGGCGTGCTACAGTCCATAGGGTCACAAAAGAGTCAGACATGACTGAGCAGCTAAACAAGGACAACATTCTTTTTCATATTATTTTCCATATTCTTTTCCACTGTGGGTTGTTACAAGAACCTGAATATGGTTCCCTGTGCTATACAATAGCACCTTGTTGTCACCTGTCTTAACATTTTTTCTTTTTTTGAAATACAATTGATTTACAATGTTGTGATCATTTCTGGTACAGTAAAGTGACTCAGTTATACATCTCTGTACATTCTTCTTTATATTCTTTTCCATAGTGATTCACCCCAGGACACTGGATACAGTTCCCTGTGCTACACAGTAGGGTCTTGTTGTCTGTCACCTGTCTTACTGTTGATGGGCATTTGGGCAGGTTCCATTTTTTCAGCCATTACAACAAGCACTGTTGTGAAAGCTTTTGGATACATTTGGTGAACGTGCATACACGCTTCTGTTGGATGCATACCTGGGAGTTGAATGGTTGTCTCGTGTGCTCAGTGTTAGAACAGAGTGACAAGCTTTTTCTGAAGTTGGTCGTACTTATTCTCACTCTTACCAGCACTTTGGGAGAGTTCCAATTGCTCCACATCATCACCAACACTTGATATTCTTTTTTTTTTTTTTCTTTTCTTTTAAATGTTATTTATTTTTTGGCCATGCCTTGAGACATGTGGAGTCTTAGTTCCCCAACTAGGATTGAACCTGTGCCCCCTGTATTGGAAACATAAAGTTTTAAACACTGGACCGCCAGGGAAGTCCCAACACTGGATATTCTTTAAGAAAGCATTTTTTATTGTGATGAATTACCCATGATATAAAATTTACCGATTTAACCATTTTCAAGTGTGCAATTAAATGGTATTAAACATATTCAAGTTGTGTAACCATCGGCATTGTCCATTTCTAGAACTTTTTCTTCATCTGAAACTGGAATTCTGTACCCATTAAACACTAACTGTCCACTGACTCCTCCAGTGCCCAGCCTCTGGTATCCAGTTTATAATGCTTTTCTTTAAAAACTGTGGTAAAAAAATGATATAAAATTTACCATCTTAACCATTTATAAGTGCACAATACAGTAGTGTTTATTATATGCATTTTGTTGGCCATCAAATCTCTAAGAATATTTTCATCTTGCAAAAATGAAACTCTACACCTATTGAATAGTAACTTCCTATCTCCCCAACCTCTGAGTATGCTCCAGGACTGCTCTACTTTCTGTTTCACAGTTTAATTTCTTTGAATACTTCCTATAGCTGGAATCATGCAGCATTTGTCTTTCTGTACAACTGGCTTATTTCACTTCGTGTAATATCCTCAACACTCAATTTCCTTGATATTATTTTTATTATCTTAGCAAAGTCACTGTGCAACTGGCATACCACTGCGATTTTCATTTGTATTTCCCCAACAGCTACAAAAGTTGAATACATTTCTGTATGCTTGTTGGCCATGTGACTATCTTACCTTTCTATTTGCTTGTCTGACTTTTTCTTATTGATTTGTTGAAGCTCTTTATATATTCCTTTAAATTTTTTTTAAATTTATTGTTTAATTTTTTTATTATTTTAAAATACATATTCTTTATATACTCTAGGTATCCTTTGTTAGATACATGTATTGGGAAGTATCTTCTCCACCCAGAGAGTTACATTTAGATATACTTAAAAAAAAAAATAAGACATGTCACACCCCACCAGAAAAGAAAAACAAAAAACTAAAATAATACATGTTGTTAAGAATATTCAAAAACTAATCAGGCAAAATAGAAGTATGCGGTAGAATCAAAAGCTGACATCTCCCTCCATTCTGAGGTAACGTATCACAAATATGGTTAACAGCAGCCACAGTGCATGTGTGTGTGTGCTAAGTCACGTCAGTCATATCCCACAGTGCATGCTTGCATAAAGAAAGCTGAGCGCTGAAGAACTGATGCTTTTGAACTGTGGTGTTGGAGAAGACTCTTGAGAGTCCCTTGGACTGCAAGGAGATCCAACCAGTCCATCCTAAAGGAAATCAGTCCTAAATATTCATTGGAAGGAGTGATGTTGAAGCTGAAACTCCAATACCTTGGCCACCTGATGCAAAGAACTGACTCACTGGAAAAGACCTTGATGCTGGGAAAGATTGAAGGCAGGAGGAGAAGGGGACAACAGAGGATGAGATGGTTGGATGGCATCACCGACTAAATGGACATGAGTCTGAGCAAGCTCCGGGAGTTGGTGATGGACAGGGAAGCCTGGCATGCTGCAGTCCATGGGGTCAAAAAGAACCAGACATGGCTAAGTGACTGAACTGAACTGAACTGAACTGAGGAATATTATCCTCACTTTACAGAGGAGGAAACTGAGGCACAGAGAGGTAAACTCTTTTGACTTGCTTGACATAACACCCTTAGCATTACCCAAGCCTGGATGTGAATCCAGGATTCTCTGTGACCTTCAGCCACTCCAAGGAACTTCACCTTCTCACTTATAAGCTTTGGCTCAGCAGGCAGCCAAGTCTTCAAGAATCAGTATCTGACACACATGTCCCTCAGAGGTGCATTTTCTGGGGGTGGAGGCGGGGTCTTCTCACTTCCCAATCTTGATCTCTGAGTACTCGGTGGTGTCCTGGACCTGAAAGTTGTGGGTCCCTGGTCTGTGGAAACTGAGGCTTGCATAATAGAGCTCTTGTTCCTTCTCTGAGGTGGAAGCAGCCAGAAATGGGGTCCGGTGGTCCAAGGGGCTGTCTGACCAGGATTTATTGAAGTGACCCTGAGTGAGAAGACAGAATGACTTGAGCTGGCCTTTGAGGTCTGGAGAAGGGAACCCAGGGCTTGAGGAAGGCATTTATTCACTTATCCATTTTCACACCCATTTCCTGAGGATTCACTCATTCAGTCACGCCTTTATTCATTCATACCTTTAATCATAATGGTCTGTTCTTATTATTCATCTCACTGAATCTTTACAACCTCCCTCCATGGGTGATATAAATGTTATCCCCATTTTACAGATAGTAAAATAGAGGGAGCAAAGTGAAGTGATTCTTCCACAGACAAGGTCCCCGACCTTGGAATGTCTATCAGGACAAGGAGACAGTATGAACTTGTCACACACTCAAAACTTATCAAATTGCAAATTGTGTTTTGATGGACAGAAGCAGGGTGCTGTGGGCGAGAGTCACAGAGGTCTGCAGGAGACCTGCACTGCCCTCCAGGAGCTCACGGTGTTGGGGGGACGGGCCTGTGGTTACCATAGGGAAGCGTGACGACAGTCTGCCTGGTGTAGGGCAGGGGAATATTTAGACGACATCAATTGGCATGACACTTAAAAAAGAATGAGATAAAACAGAAACAGACTCACAGACACAGAGAACAGATTTGTGATTTCCAAGGAGGGGGGTGGGGTGAGGGCGGGATGGATTGGAAGTTTGGGATTAGTGGATGCAAACTATTATATATAGGATGGATAAACAACAAGGGCCTACTGTGTAGCACAGGGAACTATTTTCAATTACCTTGACAAACCATAATGGGAAGAAATAGGATACAGAATGTATATATATTTATATATGTATGCAAGACTGAATCACTTTGATGTACAGCAGAAATTAATAGCATTGTAAATCAACTATACTTCAACAAAATACATTTTTAAAGAAAAGAATGAAATAAAGCAATCTGTGGCAACATGGATGGGCCTAGAGGTTATCATACTAAGTGGACTAAGTTGAACAGACAAACATATGCTATCACTTATATGTGAAATCTAAAAAAAAAATGATACAAATGAACTTATGTAGACCCCAATGCTGGGAAGGATTGAGGGCAGGAGGAGAAGGGGGCAACAAGAGGATGAGATGGTTGGATGGCATCACCAACTCAATGGACATGGGTTTGATCAAACTCAGGGAGATGGTGAAGGACAGGGAAGCCTGGCCTGCTGCAGTCCACGGGGTCCAAAGAGTTGAACACAACTGAGCGACTGGACAATATTAACTAAGAAACAGCCAGATGGAAGAGATGCTGAGGGCAAGGTATAGGGAAAGGACAGCTTCCATGCCTTCTCCAATTACTTCGTCCTGCTCAAATCTCCACTTGTTCACCAACCCAGAAGCTCTCTAAACCCCATCCTTTGAGGGTTTTAGAGAGGCTTGACTCCACAGACATGACTGACTAAACCATTGGCCTTTGGTGACTGAAATCCTCCAGTGCCTCTCCCATCCCTGGAGGTCAGGGGGTGGGACTGAAAGTTCCAATGCCCTCTGCTTGGTTCTCCTGGCAACCAGGCCCTATCCTTAGGTACTTTCCAAAAGTCACCCCATGAAAATAACAAGAGACCCCTTTAACACTCCCATCACTGCAAGGTTCAAGCATTCCAGGAGGTCTGTGCCAGGAATAGAGGATAAAGATCAAATATATATTTCTTATTATAGATCATAATATCATAGAACACAATAAGCTCATTTGTGGGGAGGGACAGGATGCTGGCGGGAGAACTTGGCAGGGGCAGATTACAGAACACCAGACTGAAGAATCTGGGCTTGATTCCTTCGGCCTGTGCTGTCCAATACAGGAGCCCCTAGCCATGGTGGCTCTTGAACCCAAGAAATGTAGTGAATCAGAACAAAAATGTGTTGGGAGGTCAAAAATGAATACTGGAGGTCAAAGTCTTTGTAGAAAGAAAGAAGAGAGAGAAAGAAAGGGGGGACAGAGGAAGGAAAGAAGGGAGAAAGAGATAGGGAAAGCAAGGGGAAGGAAGGAAAGGAAGAGAGAAAGAGAGAGAAACAAAGAAAGAAAAAGGAAGGAAGGATGAGATAAGAGAAAGAAAGAGAAAATATCCCGTTAATATTAATAATTTGTACCTTTATGTTGACTATTGATGACATGATGTTTGAAACGATAATACTTTGGCTACATTCAGTTAAATAAAATATGATATAAAAACCGATCTCACGTTCCTTTCTCCTTTTTTTTAACATGGCTAGGTTTTAAGTTATACTCATGGCTCACATCGTATTTCTGTTGGATCTAGACTGTTGAGGGAAAGCACAGGGTGACCACAAAGAAAAGCTGTTTGGGGAACTTCTTGCTGAGAGCTTATTGGGGGAGGAGACCAGTGACCCAGGAGAGAGTGAGGACTCAGCAGGGAAGGGGCCAAAAGGAGAAGAGCTTTGCTAAACGGAAGATGGACAGGACTTGGTGAATTCTAGGCTCCGGGGAGTGGCGGAAAGAGGAAAGGGTGATTTCAGGGCAACAAGAAACTGGAGAGGAAAAGCAAACTTGGAGGGGGGCGGCGGGAAAGATCGCGTTCTTCTGAAGCGCTGAGTAGGCTGCCGTGGCCCCTGTGTGGGCAGAGGGGTCCAGTGGAGACACTGGACTGAGAGCTGCCCACGTCACTCACCTGGGACGCGGGACTCGACGCTGGGTGGTCGCCATCTTGGCTCGACGCTCTCTCCGCCGACTTCTTCCTGTAGATCTTTGCTCTCTCCAACGGCTTCTTCCTGTAGACCTTCACTCTGAAAAAAGAGACCAGGGCCCTTAAGAGGGTTCCTCTAGGGAGTCCAGGGGGACTTCTGAGCTCTGGCCGGTGTCCAACTGCAGACACCGTGACCAGAAAGCAAGCGCCCTCCTCCCGCACGGTCCACACTGGACCAAGATGTCAGGAGGCTACATTCCTGCTGCCACTTCAGCGAGCCACCTCCTTTTCGGCTTCATCACTCCACCAGTGCCCTCAACTCTGGGCTTTGAGGTGTTTTGTTTTGTTTTTAATTAACTAATGTTTATTTTTTGGTTGTGCTAGTCTTCCTGGCTGCCTAGGGTCTTTCTCTAGTTGGGGCCAGTGGGGGCTACTCTCTAGGTGCCCTGCGTGGGCTACTCTCTAGGTGCCCTGCGTGGGCTTCTCACTGCAGTGGCTTCTCTAGTTGAAGAGCATGGAGCTCTAGGCAAGTGAGCCTCAGTAGTTGTGGCACATGGGCCTAGTTGTCCCACAGCATGTGGGATCCTCCCGGACCGGGGATCGAACCCAAGTCCCCTGCACTGGCAGGTGGATTCTTAACCACTGGACCACCAGGGAAGTCCTGAGCTTTGAGTTTTGAAGATTCTTTGAGTCTTTGCGCCCCTCGTCTGCCCCTTGCACCCACCCCCATAGTGGTCCCCAGCGGAGGCCACCACTCACACAAAGATGAGACAGAGAGCAAGCAGGGCTGTAACACCAGCTCCCCCGACGGCCCCCCAAACCACGCCGGTCCTGGGTCCTGGTCTCCCTGCAGACACGAGACCTGGGGTGACCTCCAGCCCCCCTCAAGCAGGTGCCTGAGCCCCCAGCCTTCTCACATGCATGACCCACGAGTGTGCCCAGTTTTCCCCAGGACTCGGCGCTGTGTCCACCATCCTTTAATAAGACTGCAGCCTCCTGTGCCCCCCTCCCCAGCCACCCCACAGAGGACCCTGAATGCTAGTCCCCTTTAGCCCAGAATCATGCCCATTTCTCTTCCTCTCCACATCTTCTAGGGCCCAGATGCACAGCTTCCCCTTTCCCCGGACCTGGCAGCAGCAGGATCTTCACGTTCTGTTTCCCGTGGGCATTCTGGGCCTCGCAGCTGAGTCTGAGGCCGGAGCTGAGCCCCTCGCGGAGGCTCAGGGAGCTATTAGCCCAGGGCCCGGCAGAGCTGGAGGTGATCTCGAAGGAGGCGTTGCTGAAGTTCCCCTCCAGCAGCCCCTCGCCCAGGCGCCAGTGCAGGGAGGGGGCCGGCCAGGCTCGGGAGGAGCAGCTGCAGCTCAGACCCTCGTCCTCCTGGGAGCAGGAGGGGCCCAGAAGCTGCGGTGGGGCTGTGGGGAGAGATGGGAGGGATCAGGGGCGCCTCTCCCCTCCCTGGAGCCCCGGCTGCCTTCCCCCGGGTGTGTCCAACTCACTTCTCACAACGAGGCTCAGAGACGCTTCCTTGGAGCCTAGTGGATGCTGAGCTCGGCAGACATATAACCCATGGTCCCTCAGTTCCACCCGGGGCAGCTCGAGGACCCCAGGATTTGAGGAATTTGAGGGGCTCAGGGTCAGGCTCCCTCGGGTCCAGCTGATCATAGCAGGAGGGTTGCTGTCAGGAACACAGTCCAGGCGCAGGGACTGGCCCTCCTGGACTGAAAGAGACTGGCTTTTGTCCAGAGTTTCAGGTCCTGGCAAGACAGAGAGAAAGCTAGCCTCGCTGTCTGTCTGTCTGTCTCTTCCATTGCTTAGTGGCTCATATTGTCCTAGTTTGGAGCATTGTCGATTTCCTCTGTGTGAAAACTCCCATCATGGCCAATTTCAAATGCCTCATTTGAAGCCACTGAACCCAGAAGTGGGAAAAGATGGACACAGTTGCACAGCTGGCTCTTGCCAAGCAGTGAGAGCCAACCCCTAAGGAGAGAGAAGGCAGGATTTGGGAGGAAGATATAGCCCAGACAGTGGGGACAGTTATGTCCATTAGGCAAGGAAGAGGCCAGGCAATATCCATGAGAACAGGGTCAGCGGAAGGGGAAGGCCGGTTCATAAGCCCAGGAGCCAGTGTGGGGGGCTTCCCACCCCTGCTGTTCGCACACCTTCCATCTGAATCCTGAACCCTAGATCTGCTTGGAAGGTCAGAGACAGACCCCACTGCCATCACTGTCCCAAGAAGAGAGGTTTTGACGTATACCTGCGCCTTCTTTCTGGTACACTCTGATGATCAGTTCCTGGGGTGCATCTGGACAGACAGACATAACTGTTCCTTTTCAGGGGCAGGAACATAGGCCCTTCCTCCCAGAAACATCAGAAATGGGAAGCAAGTGGAGTGGGGTGTCCTCTTCCATCCTCCCCAGTTCCAGCAGCCCAGGCCCTGCCTCCCTCTCCCTGACACTGTCGGGAACCCAGCATCTTGGCCCCCCACTTACAGGACACATTGAGCCTGATGGTCGCCTCTGTGCTCACACCAGCTCCGGAAAAGTTCACACGACACGTGAGGTTGGTGCCGTGGTCCTCGGGCCTTGGAGTGAGGGTGAGCACTGAGGAGCGGGGACTCTCAGGGTGCAGGGAGGTGAGGGCAACCCCAGTCCAGGAGAAGGTGGGGGGCATCCCCCCGTCACAGGCCCATGGCACCGCACAGGTGAAGTTGGTGGGGTGGCCGGATGCTAGGGTCCCCTGGACGTGGATGTCAGGTGTGTCTGTCAGAGCTGGAGAGAGCAGACCCAGGACTGGAGCAGGGACCCCTGTGTGCCCCTCAGAGCATCTGTTCCTCAGCATCCTGTATCCCTGGGTCCCCCCCCAGGATGAGAAGACAGGGTTCCCCTCCCACCCTGCCCTGGGGACCCTCAGGACTCCTGTATGTGTGTCCTCCCCTTGACCCCATCCTTACCCGTCACACGAACGGAGAGCAGATTCAATGCATAACTATATCTCACAGTAGGCCCTCTCTCCAACCTAAAGATATATGTCCCCGTGTCCCTCCTCTGAGCGTCTCTGATGTCCAGGGAGCAGTTGTAGGCCTGGGGGTCTCCAACGAGGAGGAATCGGCCCCGGGTCTCACTGACCACCGCACGTTCTGGGTTGTTTGTGGCCACTGCTGGATCTTCAGGGGAATCTGCCTTTTCCTGGAACCAGTAGCCGTGAGCTGGGTCAGAGTCCTTCCAGCCTTCCCGGGGATAGGAGACGGAGCAGGGCACGCGGACACACAGGCCCTCCTGCACTGACACGGACGGCTGCACGTCCAGCCAGTATCTCGGATCCTGAGCCAGGGACCCTGCGGCGAGATGAGGATCAGCCGAGCCCCCGCCCCGCTCACCTACCCACAGCAGTAAGAGCAGCAGCGGCGGCAGCAGCATCTTTGGGGTGACAGTCTTGGGGCCTTGGTGTCACAGGATTGAGAGGAAGCCCCAACGGGAAGCCCAGGGCTGAGGTCAGAAAGTGACAGACCACAAAAGAGGAACTCGGCACCCACAGGCTGCCGGAGCACGGGAATCCTGGAGAGGAACCATCCAGATGAGGCCCGCCGGGGGTCACAAGCAGCAAGCACTGCCCAGGGGAGGCTCCCGGCTCCCTGTCCTCCATCTGACCCCCCTGCACCTCTGTCCACAGCTGGAAGTCAAGCCAGTCAGTCCCTGCCGGGTGTGGGAGGCAGGAGATGCAGCCGGGGAAGCTCCAGGCATGAAAGATGGGGATGGGTCCCCCCCACCCCAGATGAAAGAGGTGGTGATTAGTTACTGAGATGAACGTGACAACAGCACACGTGAGCATCTCTGCTTTCAGGGACTGGAGTCCAAGGAAGAACAGGACAGAGTTTGTCTCATCCTGGAGAACTTCTTTGACACCCTAGGTCCCGTTGATACAGTATGAGCTGGGGGTAGCCAGCTCGGTGTTTGGAGGAAAAACTCGAATGCTCTGTGCAGTTAGAAGGTGAGTTCCCGGGTGTAAATGGCCAGAGTGGGTGGGAACAGAATGAAGGTGCTATGAGAACGTGATCCCAGGGGAGCATGGGGCTTCTTGACCTAGTAACAGCCGCCTGCCCTGGCCCCCCTGGTGTTGACTGCACACGCCAGGCCTGGGAGCCGGGCACTGAGAGCAAGATGACAGCCTTTGGGGGCAGGTGGGTCTGCCCTTCTCCCCCTCCAAGCCTCAGCTTTTTCATCTGTCACGTGCAGGAATAATAATGTTCAACCCTCGTCCTGGGCATTTTCTACAGACTCTGGTGTGGCCGTCTTGCAGGTCACATGTCTGGCCCTGCCCATTCTCTGAGTCCCTCCTTCAGTGAGAAGCTCCTGGTGGTCAGTGGTATCTTTGATACCTGAGATACCAAAGCCTCATCTGAGGCCTCCAAAGAGAGGGTATGGGGCACACACTCTGCAGTCAGATGGCTCTGGGCCGAGCCTAGCTCCCTAATGCATGCTGTGCCACCTTGGGAAGGGGCTTAACTATTCTGTGCAGAATTGCATCCCTGTTGTTCATGGGGTGTTGGGGCTGAACTGTATCACCCCCACCAAAATTTCATACATGCAAGTCCTAACCCCCAGTGCCTCTAAATGTGATTGCATTTGGAGATGGGGCCTTTAAAGAAGTTGTTTTTATCATTCAGTCTCCCAGTCATGTCCGACCTTTTGCAACACCATGGACTGTAGCAGGCCAGGCCTCTCTGTCCTTCACCATCTCCCAAAGTTTGCCCGAGTTCATGCGCATTGAATCGGCGATACCATTCAACTATCTCATCCTCTGACACCCTCTTCTCCTTCTGCCCTCAGTCTTTCCCAGCATCAGGGACTTTTCCAATGTTCGAATCAGATGACCAAAATACCGGAGCTTCAGCTTCAGCATCAGTCCTTCCAATGAGTATTCAGGGTTGATTTTCCTTGAGATAGACTGGTTTGATCTCTCTGCTATCCAAGGAACTTTCAGGAGTCTTCTCCAGCACCACAGCGCAAAGGCATCAATCCTTTGGCGCTCAGTCCAGCTCTCACAACTGTACGTGTGAGGTCATTAAGGTAACATGAGGTCATTGAGGTCGGCCCTCATAGGGCCAGTGTCCATGGAAGAAGAAGTGGTTAGGACACAGACACACACTGAGAAGCTACCATGTGGAGACATGGGGAGAAGACGACTGTCTACAAGCCAAGAAGAGAGGCCACAGAAGGCTGTATACATATATGAATAACTGAATCACTTTGCCGTACAGCAGTGAATAAGACAACATTGTAAAGCAACTATAATTAAAAATTGTTTTAAAACTTAGGGACTTCCCTGGTGGTCCAGTGGTTAAGAATCCCACGCAGGGGACACGGGTTCAATCCTTGGCTCAGGAAGATCCCACACGCTGCAGCGCAAATAAGCCCGTGCACCGCAACTACTGACTCTGCGCTCTAGAGCCCAGAAGCTGCAAGTACCGAAGCCCGCGGGCCTCGAGCCAACAAGGGAAGCCACCACATTGAGAAGCCTGTGCCCTGCAATGAAGAGCAGCCGCCACTCACTGCAACTGGAGAAAGCCAAGACGGCAGCATCTAAGACCCAGCGCAGTCGAAAATAAGTTCATTTTTTAAAATGTAAAAATGAAGAAAAAATAAGGAGCCAGCCCCGCGGACACCTTGATCTCAGACTTCCAGCCTTCAGATTCGTGAGCAAATGAATTTCTGCTCTTTAAACCTGCCAGCCAGTGGAACTTCCTTGAAGCAGCCCTAGCGAGTAAACCCACGGGGCCTCCTGGAAGAATCAACCCATGGAGTGCTCCGTGCACACAGAGGCCAGTGGTCCGCTGGCAGGATGGGACCCCTCTGAGGTCGGGAGGAGAAAAGGGAAGGAACGGTGTGGCAACCCCAGGAAACCTCTTCTCTCCTCTGCCCTGGCTCTGATCCCAGCGGGCTCTTACTTCTGGCGGTGCTGACCTGGCCTCTGCTCGGGTTGGCCCTCTGCTGGTTGAGCCAGTTGCTGCTCCTGCAGCCATCTGTCCAGCAGAGCATCCTGGGGGGGTGGGGTGGGGGTGGGGCTGACACTGGGGGAGCACCAGCTGGGTGGGGGAGGGGCTGCAGAGTTGGGCGTGGCCAGGGCTGACCCACCCGGGAGGACCGGGCTGTGGGAGCCCCGAGGAGGGAGAGAGGATGTCCCTGGAGGATGGGACGGGTGTGTGCATCCCTGACAATATGGTGATGACCCTTGACTGTCTCTAAGTCAGGGTTCAAGAGATGGTGGTGGGTCTAAGTGGGTTGCATTGTGGGAACTGAGGTGCCCTGACTCTGTATTGTTCCTCCATTCCTGGGATCCTAAGCACACTTGCCTTCTTCTTACCACCTTCCAGAATTCTCCTTGGTTGTCTCTTGCATCATCCTTAGGGTTTATAGTTGTGAACAGAGGGCAGAAGCTGGGAAAGGCAACAGGAACCATACAGCTTGAAAAGCCTAAATATTTACTAAAGAAAGCTGAGCACCGAAGAATTGATGCTTTTGAACTGTGGTGTTGGAGAAGACTCTTGAGAGTCCCTTGGACTGCAAGGAGATCCAACTAGTCAAGCCTAAAGGAAATCAGTCCTGAATATTCATTGGAAGGACTGATGCTGAAGCTGAACCCCCAATACTTTGGCCACCTGATGAAAAGAACTGATTCATTGGAAAAGACTCTGATGCTGGGAAAGGTTGAAGGCAGGAGGAGAAGGGGATGACAGAGGATGAGATGGTTGAATGGCATCAACAACTAGATGGACATGAGTTTGAGCAAGCTCCTGGAGTTGGTGAAGGACAGGGAAGCCTGGCATGCTGCAGACCATGGGGTCACAAAGAGTCAGACATGACTGAGCGACTGAACTGAACTGAAGCCCACTTGCCTTCTTCCTACCACCTTCCAGAATTCTCCTTGGTTGTCTCTTGCACCATTTGGGGGATTTATAGTTGTGAACAGAGGGCAGAAGTTGGGAAATGCAACAGGAACCATACAGCTTGAAAAGCCTAAATACTTACTATTTGTCCCTTTACCAAAAAGTTTCCTGACTTCTGACCTGGAATATCAGGTTGAGAAGCTTGCAAATTCTTCTGTTGGATTAAGGAGAGAGAACAGTCTTTTGGTTATGGTCAGCTCTAAGCTTTAGGAAATTCTCTAAATGGCATTATTAGATTTTGCCTATAGCAGGAGTAGTAGGAGGTAGAGAGGATGGAAAAGGGAGATTCAGGAATGGAGAGAGATGATGCTGGAGGTCAAGCCAGGGAAGGGATCCAAGGGAGAGTTTTGAGTAAGAGAGAGACTGACAGATGTAGCCGATGTGGTACCCGGGGACAGGACCGACCCAGCTCGGGGTGAAATGTGCAAACAAAATAATAATGTTGCCCACCATCAAGCCATCAGCCACAGCAGCCTGCCCTGCTGCTGTGCCCTGAGGAGAACTCAGGATGGAGAAAAACACAATACTTGCCCTAGATGATTAAAATGCATATCTAAGGAATGATTTCCAATGGACTCAGACTTTTGCATCCTCCCATACATAGAAAAGCACTAAAATCATTACCTTGAGGTATCTGATTTTTTTGATTAGCAGTGATCTTTTGATGTTAAGTTACACGTTTGTTTTCAGCAAAAACGCCTATATATCCTTGTTCCTCCCTTACCTCTACAGAGCAGCTCCTCAGAGCCATCTGAAAGGCTGTCTCCCAGGCTTTAGTCCTCAGTAAGATCCCCAAATAAAGCATAACTCACAATTTTCAGGTTGTGTGTGTTTCTGTGTGTGTGTGTGTGTGTGTGTTTTAGTCAAAAGTCACAATGTATCAAGACTTCTGTTGCATATTTCATACTTCCATTTAATCCTCACAACAGCCCTGTGAGGCTGGACTTCTCATGTCTGTTTCACCAAAGCAGGAAACCAAGGCATGGTGGGTGGGGGTCAGGGTAGGTGGGTCACAAGATGCTACTTTCTTAATAAATGAAAGAGCATGGGTGTGACCCCAGGTCTCTGTGATTGCAAAGCCTAAGACGTATAGCAGGAAACGTGCAGGTTCATGAACCCACTGCTGACGGGGGTGTTAGGTCTCCAAGAATTAGCCTGTGGGTCCTCCTTCCTGCAGAGGATATGGATGTCCCGACGCTGAGGCTCATACTGCCTCTGGTGCCTCACTTGGTCCTGATCTCCGCATATTCTGAGTGAGGGCTCTCCCGAGGCTTCTCCCCACGGAAGATGATGGAGGAATAATGCAACTCCTGCTCCAACTCCAAAGAGGGGGTGGCCCCTGTGTAACTTGTGGGGTCAGAAGATTTCTCTGACTTGGATTCCTGCTGGCGATCCTGTGCAGAGAGCAAAGAAAGGGGTCACATCAAGGTAGTTTTGGGATGAGAAGGCAGAGAGGGCCCATGAAGTGAGTTTGACTCTGGGACAAGCATTTATCATTCTTCCATTCTGTTATTAAACATTTCTCAAGGTTCTGTTTATGCAATCATCCAACAGATATAAGGCTACAGATTGTTTTCCAACTTTGCAGAACACTCACAGAGACCTATGTAGAAAATAATATTATGTTACTGGCTCAGGGATTGAATCCACATCTGCCTCTCCAGCACTGTAGGCAGATTTTTTACCACTGAGCCACCTGGGAAGCGCTATGTAGAAAATATTATTATGTTACAGGGAAACACTCAAAGAAGGTAGCTACTCCCCAATGATAGGGGCAGAATGAGGGACAGAACAGGTGATTAAACAGTTAATCCCACTAGGGGATTGTAAGTAGAAAAATATGGGAGACCCCTGTAAGTTAATGATTACTTGAGAAAACAGATTTCAATTCAGTTCAGTCACTCAGTCGTGTCCGACTCTGCAACCCCATGGACTGCAGCATGTCAGGCCTCCCTATCCATCACCAACTCTTGGAGTTTACTCAAACATATGTCCATTGAGTCGGTGATGCCATCCAACCATCTCATCCTCTGTTGTCCCCTTCTCCTCCTGCCTTCAATCTTTCCCAGCATCAGGGACTTTTCAAATGAGTCAATTCTTCACATCAAGTGGCCAAAGTATTGGAGTTTCAGCTTGAGCATCAGTCCTTCCAATGAATATTCAGGACTGGTTTCCTTTAGGATGGACTGGTTGGATCTCCTTGCAGTCCAAGGGACTCTCAAGAGTCTTCTCCAACACCACAGTTCAAAAGTATCAATTCTTCAGCACTCAGCTTTCTCTATAGTCCAACTCTCACATCCATACATGACTACTGGAAAAACCATAGCTTTGACTAGATGGACCTCTGCTGGCACAGTAAAGTCTCTGCTTTTCAATATGCTGTCTAGGTTGGTCATAGTTTTTCTTCCAAGGAGCAAGCGTCTTTTAATCATGGCTGAAGTCACCATCTGCAGTGATTTTGGAGCCCAAAAATGTAAAGTCTCTCACTGTTTCCACTGTTTCCCCATCTATTTGCCATGAAGTGATGGGACCAGATGCCATGATTTTAGTTTTCTGAATGTTGAGTTTTTAAGCCAACTTTTTCACTCTCCTGTTTCACTTTCATCAAGAGGCTCTTTAGTTCTTCACTTTCTGCCATAAGGGTGGTGTTACCTGCATATCTGAGGTTATTGATATTTCTCCCGGCAATCTTGATTCCAGCTTGTGCTTCTTTCAGCCCAGTGTTTCTCATGATGTACTCTGCATATAAATTAAATAAGCAGGGTGACAATATACAGCCTTGACATACTCCTTTTTCTACTTGGAACCAGTCTATTGTTCCATGTGCAGTTCTAACTGTTGCTTCCTGACCTGCATACTGATTTCTCAAGAGGCAGGTCTGGTATTCCCATCTGTTTAAGAATTTTCCAGAGTTTGTTGTGGACCACACAGTTAAAGGCTTTGGCATAGTCAATAAAGCAGAAGTAGATGTTTTTCTGGAACTCTCTTCCTTTTTCAATGATCCAACAGATGTTGGCAATTTGATCTCTGGTTCCTCTGACTTTTCTAAATCCACCTTGAACATCTGAAGTTCACGGTTCACGTACGGTTGAAGCCTGGCTTGGAGAATTTTGAGCATTACTTTGCTAGTGTGTGAGATGAGTGCAATTGTGCAGTAGTTTGAACATTCTTTGGCATTGCCTTTCTTTGAGATTGGAATGAAAACTGACCTTTTCCAGTCCCGTAGCCACTGCTGAGTTTTCCAAATTTGCTGGCATATTGAGTGCAGCACTTTCACAGCATCATCTTTTAAGATTTGAAATAGCTCAACTGGAATTCCATCACCTCCACTAGCTTTGTTCGTAGTGATGCTTCCTAAGGCCCACTTGACTTCACATTTCAGGATGTCTGGCTCTAGGTTGGTGATCTCATCATCGTGATTATCTGGATCATGAAGATATTTTTTGTACAGTTTTTCTGTGTATTCTTGCCACCTCTTCTTAATATCTTCTGCTTCTGTTAGGTCTATACCATTTCTGTCCTTTACTATGCCCATCTTTACATGAAATGTTCCCTTGGTATCTCATAATTTTCTTGAAGAGATCTTTAGACTTTCCCATTCTATTGTCTTCCTCTATTTATTTGCATTGATCACTGAGGAAGGCTTTCTTATCTCTCCTTGCTATTCTTTGGAACTCTGCATTCAAATGGGTTTATGTTTCCTTTTCTCCTTTGCCTTTAGCTTTTCTTCTATTCACAGCTATTTGTAAGGCCTCCTCAGACAACCATTTTGCCTTTTGGCATTTCTTTTCCTTGGGGATGGTGTTGATCCCTGCCTCCTGTACAATGTTAGGAACCTTCGTCCATAGTTCTTCAGGCACTCTGTCTATCATATCTAATCCCTTGAATCTATTTGTCACTTCTACTGTATAATTGTAAGGGATTTGATTTAGGTCATACCTGAATGGTCTAGTGGTTTTCCCTACTTTCTTCAATTTAAGTCTGAATTTGGCAATAAGGTGTTCATGGTCTGAGCCACAGTCAGCTCCCAGTCTTGTTTTTGCTGACTGTAAAGAGCTTCTCCATCTTTGGCTGCAAAGAATATAATCAGTCTGATCTGGTATTGACCATCTGGTGATGTCCATGTGTAGCGTCTTCTCTTGTGCTACTGGAAGAGGGTGTTTGCTATGACCAATGCATTCTCTTGGCAAAACTCTGTTAGCCTTTGCCCTGCTTCATTCTGTACGCCAAGGCCAAATTTGCCTGTTACTCCAGGTGTTTCTTGACTTCCTACTTTTGCATTCCAGTCCCCTATAGTGAAAAGGACATCTTTTTTGGGTGTTAGTTCTATAAAGTCTTGTAGGTCTTCATAGAACCGTTCAACTTCAGCTTCTTCAGCATTACTGGTTGGGGCATAGGCTTGGATTACTGTGATATTGAATGGTTTGCCTTGGAAATGAACAGAGATCATTCTGTCGTTTTTGAGATTGCATCCAAGTACTGCATTTCAAACTCTTTTGTTGACTATGATGGCTACTCCATTTCTTCTAAGGGATTCTTGCCCACAGTAGTAGATACAGTGGTCATCCAAGTTAAATTCACCCGTTCCAGTCTATTTTAGTTCACTGATTCCTAAAATGTTCACGTTCACTCTTGCCATCTCCTGTTTGACCACTTCCAATTTGCCTTGATTCATGGACCTCACATTCCAGGTTCCTATGCAATATTGCTCTTTACAGCATTGGACCTTGCTTCCATCAGCAGTCCCATCCACAATTGGGTGTTGTTTTTGCTTTGACTCCGTCTCTTCATTCTTTCTGGAGTTATTTCTCCACTGATTTCCAGTAGCATACTGGGCACCTACTGACCTGGGGAATTCATCTTTCAGTGTCCTATCTTTTTGCCTTTTCATACAGTTCATGGGGTTCTCAAGGCAAGAATACTGAAGTGGATTGCCTTTCCCTTCTCCTGCTTAACCACAAAACCAAGCAGGCTTGCTTAGCAACAAAACCATGCAAAAGAAGCCCAAGACCTGCCCCTCAAACAATAAAACAATGGTGTGATTGTGTGGTGTGGCATGAACCCTCCTCTCGGGAACTATATTAGCTGTTTTTTCCATGGCAAACATCTCCTGATCTGTCGACCTCACATATTTGAATAATAATGAATCTTACATCTTCAAACAAGCAAGAAGGGGAAGAGGAAGAGCTCATTTCTGGACATGCTGAAAGGAGCATGGCCATGGGCCACCCTGCGCACTGGGGGGATACATAGGGCAGGCTGCATTGCCAGGATACCCATGTCACTCACCAGGGAAGCTGGCTTTGCAGCAGAGTAGATGTCCTCCGTGTCCACTGCGGTCTTGGCTACCTTCTTCCTGTAGGTCTTCACTCTGATGAGAGAGAGGGTCTGTGACACAAGGTCACTCTTTTGAGGCTCGAGTGAGTGATTAATGCAGGTAAAGTGTAGGGCCAGACCAATATGTCCACAGAAAACCACAATTCAAAAAGATGCATGCACCCCAATGTTTATTGCAGCACTATTTAAAATAGCCTGGACATGGAAGTAACCTAAATGTGCCTTGACAGATGAATGGATAAAGAAGATGTGGTGCCTATATGCTATGGACTATTGCATACATGCGTGCTAAGTCGCTTCAGTCATGTCCAACTGTTTGCAACCCTATGGACTGTAGCCTGCCTGGCTCTTCTTCCATGGGATTCTCCAGGCAAGAATACTGGAATAGGTTGCCGTGCCCTCCTCTAGGGGATCTTCCTGACCCAGGGATTGAATCCATGTATCTTACATCTTGTGCATTGGAAAGTGGGTTCTTTACCACTAGCACCACCTGAGAAGCCCTACAATGGAATATTACTGGCCATAAAAAAAATGAAATGCCATTTTGCAGCAACATGGATGGACCTAGAGATTATCATGCTAAGTGAAGTAAGTCAGACAACTATCAGTTGCTTATTTGTGTCTAACTTTTTGCAACCCCTTGGATTGTAAATCACTAGGCTCCTCCGTCCATGGAATTCTCCAGGAAAGAATATTGGAGTGAGTTGCCATTTCCTTCTCCAGTGGATCTCCCTGACCCAGGGATCAAATCCAGCTCTCCTCCAGATTATTTACCATCTGAGCCACTAGGGAAGCCTGAAGTCAGACAGAGAAAGACAAATATCATATGAAATCACATAAATGTGAAATCTACAAAAAAAAAAAATGGCACAAATGGACTTATTCACCAAACAGAAATAGAGTCACAGATGTAGAAAGCAAACTAATGGCTACCAGGGCAGAAAAGAGGGGGAGGGATAAGTTGTGACATTGGGATCGACATATACACAGTACTATGCATAAAATGGGTTTCCCTGGAGGCTCAGTGGTAACGAATCTGCCTGCCAATGCAGGAGATGCAGGTTCGATCCTTGGGTTGGGAAGATCCCCCGGAGAAGGAAATGGTAACCCGCTTCAGTGTTCTTGCCTGGAGAATCCCATGGACAGAGGGGCCTGGTGGGCTACAGTCCACAGAGCCCCAAAGAGTCGGCTATGACTTACAGACTGAGCATGAGCATGATGCATAAAATAGATAAGTAATAAGAACCTGTTGTACAGCACAGGGGACTCTACTCAATACTCTGTAATGACTTATGTGGGAAAAGGATCTAAAAAAGAGTGGATATAGGTGTATGCATAATGCATTCACTTTGATGTATACCCGAAATTAACACAGCACTATAAACAAACTATACTCCAATAAAAATTTAAAAACGGTAGAGTAAGTCCAGGAGCTTTTATCATAAAACTGTAACAAGGCCCCCCACCCCCACCCCATCAGGTCCTGAATGTCTAGGACCAGGGCTGGGAGCACCGTCATGCCTGGCTAGGTGGCTACTAGCTGGATTCTCATTACCCTTGCAACCCTGCCCTTGCTCTGGGTCCTCAAAATCCCTCCAGGCCCCTCTTCTCCTCCACCGGCCCACACCCAGCCCAGCTCACACGAAGAAGATGAGGCCGAAGCAGAGAACAAGCAGCATGGTGACACCAGCTCCCGCGATGGCCCCCTCGGTCACTCCTGCCCCCGTCCCCGATTCCCCTGCAGACGAGAGAGACACTTGGAGAGAATTCCAACCTTGACTCCTCTCCTCAGCACGCAGAAGGGTATCCCGCCCCTCACATGCACGGTCCAGCCCCTCGGTTCCCCCTCCCCTCTCAGAACCTCAGCCTTTTGCAGAAGGGCACGGTCTAAGCGGTACCACCTCTCCGGCCCACACTCTTCCAAGAAACTTCAGCTCTCCTTGGAGTCAGCTACTTCTCCATCCACGGTCTCTATGTAACAGACCCTATGCCTGGCCACAGCAGAACCATGAGGCTCTGAGCCCCGTGGACATTTCAGACAGACAGACAGACAGCAAGTCTTTGGGGATGCTGAAAGGCCTCGCCCCTCCTTCCTCCCAGGGAGGGTGTCTAAATCTGCTCGGGATGGCCTCTGTTGGCTCTGTCACTCAGAGTTCACGGTGATATTTTGAGCCTCTAGAAGGAACTGGAAGAAGGAACCTTCTCAAACCTTCATATCAGATCCAGAGGGTACTCCTGGCCCTGCCTGGCCAAGCCTCCTGGGACCCCAACACTCAAGATGAGGTACATCTGGACATTACTTGTCATTGATTGGATGGGCACTCCTGAGAGACTGCTGATGGGGCTCACTGCCCAGTTGTCATGACCCGTGGGGCTAGAGCAACGAGGGGAGTAATGGGCTCCAGACAGGGGTCAGCGGGAGGGCTGGGGGTGGGTGGGTGGTGCTGACAGTCAATAAATGACCCAAAGTGACATTGGGGGCAATGAAACCACTCTGAGTGACACTCTAATGGTGGATGCATGTCATTACATCTTTGTCCAAACCCATGAAATGTACCCCAGGTGGTACAATGGTAAAGAATTCACCTACCCATCCAGAAGACACAAGAGACGGAGGTTCCATCCCTGGATTGGGAAGATCCCCTGGAGGAGGAAATGGCAACCCACTCCAGTAGCCTCACCTGGAAAATTCTATGGCCAGGAGGGCCTGGGCAGCTACAGTCCAGGCGGTGGCAAAGTGCTAGACATGACTGAGCACACGGGCACACACTAAGCGTGCCACGCCAAGAGTGAGCTCTCACGTCAATCACGGACTTTGGTTGAAAAGGATGTGTCAGTGGAAGTTCACTGTAACGTGCACCCAGGAGTGGGGAGATGTTGGTGAGGGAGAGGCTGTGTGTGTGTGTGTAAGAAAGTGCAGGACGGGCAGGGGAAGTCTCTTTATCTTCTGCTATGAACCTCAATGTGTTCCTCAAAATGAAGTCTAATACATTAAAAGATATATATATATCTGCCAAGGACTTCAGTGATTGGAGAAGGGCAAAGAGCATGTTTAGAATGGGCAGGGAGGAAGGTGTGGGTCACTTGGCAAGACCAGAGTTGGGGGATATTCGGGATGAGACCTAATGGGGGCTTCTGTCTCAATGCAGGACCCCGCTCAAACCCCATCATTTGAATGTGGAAAGTACAGCTCTGAGCCAAGCTGGCAGAGGCCCCACTCTAGTCAATGCCCCAGGTTGGGGGGGGGGGCGGGGCTATGTCCTACCTGTGCTGTCACCTGCGCAGATATCGCTTGGATTCTGTGAAGCACCTAGGACAGGAAGAGAGCATTTCTGTCTTCAGTGGGGGTAGGGGGGATGGAGTGAGATAAGTGTAGTCATCCCCTCCCCCCACACACAAACCCAGAAGCCACAAAAATCCAGGAGGGACAGGCCATATGTCCCTCTAGACCCCTCCTTAGCCAGGCCTCCAGGACAAGGGCACCTCGCATCCCCAGCCTAGTCCCCCTGCCCCACACCCTCAGGCCCCCCAGGCGTCCTCACCCCTCACTCACCGCTGACATTGAGCGGGATGATCCGCTCCACCATCACCCCGCTTCTGGGGAACTTCACCTGGCAGGTGAGCCTGCTGCCGTGGTCCTGGGGCCGTGGGGTGAGGGTGAGCACCGACGAGAAGGGGGTCCTGGGGCCCAGGGAGCTGGGGGCAGCTGACGTCCAGGAGAAGATGGGGGGCGTGGCCCGCTCGCAGGCCCAGGGCACAGAGCAGGTCAGGTTCCCGGGGCGGCCGGCATCCAGGGCCCCCTGGCTGAGGACGTGGGGCTGGTGGGTGAGGGCTGGTGAGAGGAGGGGGAGATGGGGGATCGGGAGGAGGCTTTGAGGTGTGGCCCCCAGAGAAGCTTCAGGCTTCAGTCCAGCCCCTCCCTCTGAGCTCCCACCTGCTTTACCCTCAACGCCTCCCAGGAGGAGCCCCCACCCCAGCCCTGCCCTGGGACCCCCACAACCCCCACTGTGGCCTCTCCTAGATCCACGGTTTACCTGTCACATTCAAGAAGAACTGTGCAGACGTGTAACTCCATTTGATATTTCCTCTCTCCACACGAAAAGAGTAGGAACCGCTGTCGCTCTGCCTGGCGTCTCTGATCTCCAGGGAGCAGTTGTTGTTCCTGAGGTCGCCGAGGAGGTGGAATCGGCCCTGGGCCTCCTCCTGAACTTGACGATCTAATTTGTTTGTGGCCACGGGGGCATCCACCATTTCATTGGCCCCTTTCCGGAACCAGAAGCCGTGAACAGGGCTAGAAGCACTGGGGGAGTCCGTGGCATAGGAGAAGGAGCAGGGCACGCGGACACACAGGCCCTCCTGCACCGACACGGACGGCTGCATCTTCAGCCAGTATCTCGGATCCTGAGCCAGGGACCCTGCGGGGAATCGAGGGTCAGCCGAGCCCCCGCCCCGCCCACCCCCGCCCCGCCGTCCACTCACCCGCCCACAGCAGCGGCAGCAGCAGCAGCGGCAGCATGTCTGAGCCGGAGGGTGTCTGGGCGTCCTGTGTGTGAAAAGAGAAGGGGAAGGCGAGAGGGAGGTAGGGCTGCGGGGAGACCCGTGGGAGGCTGGGGAGGAGCACGAGACTCTGTTCACAGAAGAGGAACTTCTCCTCCTCCTCCTCCTCCTCCTCCACACACAGCGGACAGGACACCCCTCCGCCCTGAGACCCCGGAGACCTGCCCAGAGAGGAGCAGACACGCAGGGGACCCCTGTCCTCACCCCCATCTCGGGCTCGTCTCTCAAGCAGCAGAGCTTGGACCTGTGAGGACGCCGAGGGCTGGGACTCAGGCGGCCTCCTAAGGTTCCCCCATCCGAGCTCCGCTGTCTACACCAGCACTGCTCAACTCCTCTCTTGACCCGGAGAGTCATAGCCTCACGGAGACCCTCGGGTGGTCAATCCTGGCAGATGTCGGGCTCTTTACGGTCTGTGGGAGTGTCTGGAGCAGACACAAGAAGGGACTCCTGGATGCAGTGAAGGCAGCAGCCTGCCACCCCTTCACGCATCCCCCCAGCAGTGAGCATCACTGGGTGGTGACCTGGAGGCCAGAAGGGATCCGACTCACCTGGTCCCCGCCCGAGAGATGCCCCCCGCCAGGGGCCCTCACTTCCTCCCCTGACACACAGGGCTGCCGGCTCTAGAGCTTTGTCGCTAGTGAGACTGCCATGAGTCCTGGCAGCATTCGGGGGTTTCTGAATTATGACGTGGGATTTTTTAAAGAAAAAAACTTCTACTATGCTGATTCACAAACTTTCAATTGCATTTTCAAAATAAAACTGTATAGCATCTTGCTTCATGTAAAACAAAAAGGGCAAACACATGTCCTGTGAGTCAGTGCAGAAAAAACTTCTTTTAAATGTGCCCCCAAAGGATTTATTTTTCAATGTAATATAGTTTTTATTTTGTATTAGAATATAGTTGACTTACAAGACTGTGTTAGCTTCCGTTGTACAGCAACATGATTTAGTTACACACATACATATACCCATTCTTGTCTAGATTTTTTTTTCCATATAGGTTATTACAGAATATTGAGTAGACTTCCTTCTGCTCTACATTAAGTCCTTGTTGATTATCTCTTTTATAGATAGTAGTATGTATATGAGGCTTCCCTGGTGGCTCAGTCGGTACAGAGTCTACCTGCAATGCAGAAGACCTGGCTTCCATCCCTGGGTGTGAAACATCCCCTGAAGGAGGGCATGGCAACCCACTCCAGTATTCTTGCCTGGAGAATCCTATGGACAGGGGAGCCTGGCAGGCTATAGTCATAGGGTCGCACAGAGTCAGACACCACTGAAGATACCTAGTATACATGCATGCAGTGTGTATATGTTAGTCCCAAACCCCTGATTTATCCCTCCCTCCACCTCCTTTCCCCTTTGGTAACCATAAATTTGTTTTCTATGTCTGTGAGTCTGTTTCTGTCTTGTAAATACATTCATTTGTATTATTTTGTAGATTCCACATGTAAGTGATTTGTATAATGTCAGTCTTTGACTTCTTTTAACGTGATAATCTCTGGGTCCATCCATGTTGCTGCAAATGACATTATTTCTTTTCATTTTATGCCTGAGTAATATTCCACTAAATACATAGACCATTATCTTTTTCATCCATTCATCTATTGATAGACACTTAGATTGCTTCCACATCTTGGCTATCGTGAATAGTGTTGCTATGAACATGGGGCTGCGTGTATCTTTTTGAATTAGAGCTTTCTCCGGATAAACATCCAGGAGTGGGACTGCTGGATCAGATGGTAACTCTATTTTTGGTATTTTAAGGAACCTCCATTGTGTTCTTCATAGTGGCTACACTAGTTTACATTCCCACCAACAGTGTAGGAAGCTTCCCTTTTCTCCACATCCTCTCCAGCATTTACTACTTGTAGCCTTTTTTGTGAGTCTGGTCGGTAGCAGTTGATGCCTCATTGTGGTTTTGATTTGCAATTTCATGAAGATCCTTTTTAAATGAAGGTTCAGTCATATGACTGCCCTCCTCAAAGACTTCCGGATGCTGCCTTGACCTGAGGCCCTCCCAAAGTCTGTACGGCCTTGGGGTCTGCAACGTCCCCCCAGCTTCTCCCCACGCCCTTTGGTTTCCTGTGCTGTCACGCACCAGCCTCTGGTTGCTTCCGCAGCACAGCACAGCGGCATCGGAGCTTTCACGTTCCCTGTCTCCCCTCCCCCACGCCCACCTTCTTGGGGTAACTCCCTCAGATGATCGCAGAACCTGCTTTCTCACCATCATCAAGTCTGAGCTCAAACATCACCTCTCGGATATACAAAATTGTCCCCCTAAATGCCATGTGGTCTTTCCCTGGGTGAAGCTTCTCTAAACACATATTACCATCCAACACTCTCAATTTTCCCCCTTATTTCCTTTTGTTTCTATCTTTGTTTCCAGAAGGACAGCTTCTTCATGATAGAGCTGTAAAAAAGAAACTTTTTTATTGATGTGTTCCACACCTGTGTTGGGAAGATCCGCTGGAGGAGGCCATGGCAACCCACTCCAGTATTCTTGCTTGGGAAATGCCATGGACAGAGGAGCCTGGCGGGCTACAGTCCATGGGGTCACAAAAGAGTTGGAAACGATGGAGCGTGCATGCCACGCCACACCATAGTTGATTTGCAATTTCCAAAATGTTATGTTAGTTTCTGCTGTCCAGCAAAGTGATTCAGTTATGTCAGGTGAGTGTGTAATTTCCTTGGTTCTGTCTCATCGCCATACAAATTTGAAGTGACGGACGTTAAAGCCCTCAGACAGACCGTGTCTCAGCTCTCACAGACCGTGTTACAGCTTTCAGACAGATCAGTGGTACAGCTCCGTGTTACAGCTAGGCTTTATTTAGAAAATAAAGGAAAATATATCTTCGAGGCGTGAGGGCATGCCGACCCAAAAGACATGAAGAGAAGAGCAAGCAGATGAGAGCACGCGCACATGCATGTGTGCAGAAGAGAGGCCCCCCCAACCCCCCAGGCCCTTTGGCTCCTCTTTTTATATGTTATTTCTCCACCTGGGCCTGCCCTATGTAAACTGGGCTAGCCAGGAGTGCTGTTTGTTCTACCTGAGGTCCTCACTCAGGTCCTCAGACCTTCCTTTGTTCTATTTTCATGGGCTATTCCCTTCCTTGTCTTTTAGTCATGGCCATTCCAGACTCCTTTTTCCTATTCTAACTACCTAACAGTTATACATACATATATATTCTTTTTCATATTCTTTTCCATAATAGTTTATCACAGGATGTTGAATATAATTCCCTGTGCTATGCAGTAGAATGAGGGTCTTGCTGTTTATCCATTCTATATATCACAGTTTGCATCTGCTAACCACAAAATCCCAGTCCATCCATCTCCCACCACCCCTTCTCCTAGGCAACCACAAATCTGTACCCTATGCTCGATGACAGATTTTTTAAAATATATATTCATTTACTTTTTTTTAAATTTAGCTGTGTTAGTTGCCCATGCAGGATCTCTGGTTGCAGCATGTGAACTCTTAGTTTCAGCATGTGGGATCTAGTTCCCTGACCCAGGATCAAACCCAGCTGACCTACTAGGAGGGCAGTCTTAGCCACTGAACCACCAGGGAAGTCCCAATGACACAGAATTTTGATGTTGTATTCACTGATGCCCACTGGGCACCTACCACAAGATGACTTAAAGTAGATGTGCAATAGTACTTTATGAATACTCTGCAATTAAACGGATGTGGCTCTTCAGGGCAAAACCAGACAATGAAGTGCACACACACACACACAGTGACGTTGAAGCCTGAGCCTGCAGGTTGCTCAGGACTCAGGGAGGCAGGAATGGGGAGGAAAGGGCGTTTCAGGAGAAGGCACTGCGCATAGAGAGTCTCAGAGTCACAGATTCTGACCAGGCTGGGTGTGGAGATGTTGGGAGATGCAGACAGAGAGCTAATCTGTGTGGAGAGTCAGCACGGAGGG
Source organism: Cervus canadensis (assembly GCF_019320065.1). NCBI lineage: Eukaryota > Metazoa > Chordata > Mammalia > Artiodactyla > Cervidae > Cervus > Cervus canadensis. Next base: position 22,066,546 of record NC_057403.1, on the reverse strand, counting down.
CCCACCAGGGCTTCGAATACAGCCTGTGGTGTGGGCTCCTCTGTCCCCTGAGTGGGGAGGAAACACAGCTGCTCCGAATGTGTGGGAAGTGGATGGGAACCGTGTCTGGTGAGTCCTCTGACCCAAGGGCCGTGTTTCCCAGCGAGAGGAAGCAGGAGGTAGGTGGGTTCAGTGACTCGGGGAAGAGACGAGGCTGCTGGAAGGACCAGGTCAGGACCGGGAGGAGATGGGCTTCAAGATGAGCTGTGCTTAGGAAGAAGAATGGATAGCACTTACTGAATTGTTGGATCCCAGAGGAGGAAAGGGGGTGATGAAAGAGGGGAAAGCCTGCCCCCTCACCAACATCTGGGCTTAGAGGCTGCTTGTCATCAGTGTGACAGAGAGCCAAGCAGAGAAGTGAGTATGGGAAGGAAGATGGCAGCTCTATTTCAGCCACGCTGAGCCGGGCAATCCTGAAGGTCATCCTGGGGGAGGTGTGCAGTGTGATGTTGGGCAGTGAGATGCCTGCATCACTCACCTGAAGGGTTAACCTGGGATGGAGGTTGCATCTGAGGTGCCCCCTGCAGGCCTGGCTGTCTTCCCCCTGCAGGACCTCACGCTGAGAGAAGAGACCAGGCTGTTTCATTCTGACCAGAACAGGGTGCAACTGGGCAGCAGACTCACCCAACCTTGACGCCAGACAGAGAACAGCCCATACCCCAGGGGAACCCTAAGCACCGCCAACCCCAACCCCCCCTTCCCGTCAGCCTCCTGCTGGCCCTGCCCCACCCCCGGTGGTGCTGGGTCAAGGCTGCAGCCCCCTGCACCCTGCCCGCCCCACCCCTCCCCTCTCCCGGGGCAGTGCTCACAGGAGGGCCAGAAGGCAGAGGAAGAGGAGTGCGATCTTGACAGCCGCTTCCCAGAAGGCCACCAGGACTGGCAGGGACAGAATAAAGGAACAAAGTAGGTGATTAAATCGTTAATCCCACTAGGGGATCGTAGGTAAAGAAAAAGGTATGCGAGACCCTGCAAGTTAATGGTCACTCAAGAGAGCAGTCTTGCTTAGCAACAAAACCAGGAGCTGCAGCATGAGACGTGGCCCCAAACAATGAAATGTCCACGGCATGAGTCCCCACACCTTGCCCAGCAAGCTCAGTGAGTTAATGAGCCCTAGGATGTGCTGTCTGCACACACAAAAATAATAATTTACAGAGAGAGGACCCTTCAAAGTGAAAGGCCCTCACTGTACTGAGATGTGAATTTTCCATGACGCCACGGCAGCCCCAGCTTGACCATGTGGGGACAAGCAGATTCCCCAGCATGATGTGGAAGGCGACCTAGTGAGGGAATGTGACGTCTACTCAAGAATGAAGAAGGAGCTGAATTTCTCCTTGTTTCCACCTTTCCTTTCTTTATGAGACTTAAACCACTGAGATCTCAGGGCACGGCACCCTCTGGAAATTCGGCTTGTGAGCCTCCTCAGCATCCTGTTCTAATAAATCACTTCTTATTGTGACTTTGCCTCTCGATGAATTCTTTCTGTGCTGAGTCATAAAGAACCAGAGCTCATTGGAGCCCCCCCAAGATGCCACCTGTGGTTTCAGCACCACCTTGCCACACGCCCTGACTGCCCTGCAGGAAAGTGGGACCAGGACAAATTCACCTGCTGGACCTCATCCTGCCTCCTTCCTCTCCCACAAGGACTCCAGGCCATCTTGACTCACTGGATGCCAGACCCCATGTGCCCACGCCTCACCCCATCCCCATGCCCTTACCATCCAGCAGTTGAATGGGGGGGGGAGCGGTGCAGAAAATGCATGAGTTGGACTTCATGAAAACGAAAAATTCTGTTTGTCAATTGACACTACTGAGAAAGTGAAAAGCCAACCATCTAATGGGAGAAAATATTTGCACATCATAGATTTGATGTGTATGTAGTACCCAGCCTATATTAAAAAAATCTTACAATTCAACAACAAAAAGACAAACATTGCAATTTTAAAAATGGAACAACGGATTAAAAAATTTCTCCAAATGACCAATAATTTCATTTTAAAAAAGGAATGACATCATTACTCACTCCATAAACATAATTGAAATCATGATGAGATATTTCTTCACACCCAAATTTCTTTTGCGCTTTTAAAGGAAAACAACAACATCAACAAGGATCTGGAGAAATTGGAGCCAACATATACTAATGGTGGGAACATAAAATGGTCCTGCCAGTGTGAAAAACAGCTGACATTTCCTCAGAAATTTAAATGTAGAATCTACCATTTGACCCAGAAATTTCACTCCTAGGTATATGCCCAAGAAAACTGCAGTCAATGATTAAAAAAAAAGTATAGCACATTCATAGCAGCATTGTAATAGCCCCAGAGTAGAAATAACCCAGATGTCCATCCACTGCTAAACAGATAAACCAGAAGCTGGTCCATCCATGCAATGAAATATTGTTCAGACAAAAAGAAACTGATACTGATACATGCTTAATGAGTGATCCTGGAAAATGTTTTTTTTATGAGAAAGGAGCCACATGGAAAAGGCCACAGTCTTGTAACATTCAACTTGTATGAAATGTCCCCCATAGGCAGATCCATGGACATGGACAGCAGGTCAGTGGTTGCCCAGGGCTGGGGAGGACAGTGTGGTGAGTGACTACTTCATGGGCACCAGGCTTCCCTCTGGGATGATGAAAATCTGAGACGGATGGATTTAGGGAGTGGTGAGACTTGTACAACATCGTGAACATTCTTGAAGCCAACTGTTGTCTGTTTTAAACTGGCTAAAATGGTCGATTTTATTTTATCTGATTTTTCCTCAATAAAAATAATGCATTTAACTAAGCAATGCCATATAGATATGCCAGTTTTCACCTGGTATGAGCAAAGAGCAAAAGGTTTCACCATATATGGCCGTGGTGAAAACAAAACGCTTTCAAAATATACGATCCATGAAAACATGCATAAGTTACAAGCTATTGGGAGAAAATAAACAGCAGAGCTGGAGGAGTCAGGTCATGGATGGTGAGGCGCTTTGAGGGGTGGACTCTGCCCTGGGGATGTCACCCTGCTCTTGGGGAGCAGAAGAGGAAGTGGGCAAGTCCCAGGGGAGTGAGGGGCCGGTGGGGACAGCTGGGCAGAGTGGCCATGGGGGCAGAGGAGGGGCAGGGACCACTGGGCTCACCCACCAGGGGGCTCCGGTCACTGGGGTGGGTCCAGAGTGAGACAGGGACCAGCAGAGCCCAGCCCAGCCCTGAGCCGGAAGCACCCTCACCCCCGACAGCCCAGGAGGGGCCCTCCTTCATACCTGTGCTGTTTCTTTGGAAGTCTCTGGTCACTGGTCTCTGTGGAGCACCTGGGACTGGGAGAGAGGATTTCCTTCCTCAGCGGGAGGACTGGATGACGGAAGTGTAGTCATCCCCTCCCCGCCCCTACCCAGATCTGTAGAACCCAGGAGGGACAGGCATACATCCCTCTAGCCCCCTCCTTAGCTGGGCCTCCAGGACAAGAGCACCTCCCATCTCCTGCCTGCCCCCACATCCTCAGGCCCCCCGGGCATCCTCACCCCTCACTCACAGGTGACATTGAGCAGGATGGTCCGCTCCACCATCACCCCGCTTCTGGGGAACTTCACCTGGCAGGTGAGCCTGGTGCCGTGGTCCTGGGGCCGTGGGGTGAGGGTGAGCACCGACGAGAAGGGGGTCCTGGGGCCCAGGGAGCTGGGGGCAGCTGACGTCCAGGAGAAGATGGGGGGAATGGCCCGCTCACAGGCCCAGAGCACAGAGCAGGTCAGGTTCCCGGGGCGGCCGGACACCAGGGCCCCCGGGCTGAGGACGTGGGGCTGGTGGGTTAGGGCTGGTGAGAGGAGGGGGAAGATGGGGATCGGGAGGAGGCTTTGAGGTGTGGCCCCCAGAGAAGCTTCAGGCTGCAGTCCAACCCCTCCCTCTGAACCCCCACCTGCTTTACCCCCAACGCCCTCCCAGGAGGAGCCCCCACCCCAGCCCTGCCCTGGGACCCCCACAACCCCCACTGTGGCCTCTCCTAGATCCACGGTTTACCTGTCACATTCAAGAAGAACTGTTCAGACGTGTAACTCCATTTGATACTTCCTCTCTCCACACGAAAAGAGTAGGAACCGCTGTCACTCTTCCTGGCGTCTCTGATCTCCAGGGAGCAGCTGTTGTTCCTGGGGTCCCCGAAGAGGTGGAATCGGCCCTGGGCCTCCTCCTGAACTTGACGATCTAATTTGTTTGTGGCCACGGGGGCATCCACGATTTCATTGGCCGCTTCCCGGAACCAGAAGCCGTGAACAGGGCTAGAAGCACTGAAGACGCCCATGTCATAGGAGAAGGAGCAGGGCACGCGGACACACAGGCCCTCCTGCACCGACACGGATGGCTGCACGTCCAGCCAGTATCTCGGAGTCTGAGCCAGGGACCCTGCGGGAATCGAGGGTCAGCCGAGCCCCGCCCCGCCCACCCCCGCCCCGCCGCCCACTCACCCGCCCACAGCAGCGGCAGCAGCTGCGGCAGCATGTCTGAGCCGGAGGGTGTCTGGGCGTCCTGTGTGTGAAAAGAGAAGGGGAAGGTGACAGGCAGGTAGGGCTGCGGGGAGACCCGTGGGAGGCTGGGGAGTAGCAAGAGCTCTGTTCACAGAAGAGGAACTTCAGAGCCAGAGCTCCTCCCCCCTCCACACACAGCGGACAGGACACCCCTGGGCCCAGAGACCCAGAGCCCTGCCCAGAGAGGAGCAGACACGCAGGGGACCCCTGTCCTGACCCCCATCTCGGCTCATCCCTCCAGCAGTGCAACAGGGACGAGGAATGTGGCTCATGAACCTCCAGTCCTCTCGAATTTGGTGGAGGCTCCTCCTGACCTGTCATGGGTGCACCAGGGGTTCTGCAGACCTCAGAGGCATGTGGGGGGGTGGGTGTGGTAGATGTCTCGATGGCTAAGTCCTTCTGCCCTGGCCAGGGAGGGTCACCCTGTTGTCCAGACCAGTGGTTCTTTCCCCTGCCCCAAAACGCCAGGGGACATTGGATATTGGGTGAAACTGGCATCCGATGGGTGTGGGCAAGGCCAGGGAAGCTTCCTAACATGCTATATACTCCACCCCCAGTCCCTACTCCTGCGACAGAAATCATCCAGCCCCAAAGTCAACAGTATTGGGACTGAGAAACCCTAGTCCAGACCCTAGAGGTCCTCAGTTCCTCCAGGTGTGGAACTGACATTGAGTAAGGGCCTTTCCCAGAGACAGACCACCCCACGTCCCCTGCCTCTCATTTGTAAAAGAAAGCTTTAGCCTCCTAAAGTGAATGTGAAACTGTTAGTCACTCAGTCGTATCTAATTTTGCATCCCATGGACTGTAGCACGCCAGGCTTCCCTGTCCTTCACCATCTCTTTTTAGGTTGCTGAAACTCATGTCCATCGAATTGGTGATGCCATCCAACCATCTCATCCTCTGTCGTCCCCTTCTCCTCCTGCCCTCAATCTTTCCCAGCATCAGGGTCTTTTCCAAGGAGTCAATTCTTTTCACAGGTGGGCACAGTAGAGGGAGTGGGAAGGGCCAAGCTCTTTTCTGGGATTGTCTGATGTCTAGGTTCCCTCTTTCAAGGAACCAGTAGCCCTGTGAGCAAGAGGAAGTTCTGACAAAAGTGCGTGTGTGTGTGTGTGTGTGTGTGTGTATAGAAGAGGAACCTCAGACCTTTTCTCATTGCAGCTTGGCAGTCTTGGGAAATGATGCTCATTTATCCATTTTTCAGAGAGATGCTGCAGTCCAGAGAAGGCAACGAACAACCTAAGGCACTTGGGAAGCCAGGACCTGCTGCCCCTTCTCCTGGCTGCCTCCCTGCATCCTGTCCTTTGGAAACTGCTCTGGTACCAGGGGCTTCCCTCATAGCTCAGTAGGTAAAGAATCTGCCTGCAATGCAGGAGATCCAGGTTCGATTCCTGGGTCGGGAAGATCCCCTGGAGAAGGAAATGGCAACCTACTCCAGTATCTTGCCTGGAGAATCCCATGGACAGAGGAGCCATGGACAGTCCCTGGGCTCACAATGTTGTAGCCACTCGTTCCAGAAAAAAACTCACTCAGAAGGACATCCCAGATATTGGAGTGCACAGGCGGGACCAAGGCAGAGTCTCCTCTTAGCCAAGGACGCTCAAACCCACCTCCCCAAATTCTCTGAAACTAGTCTGAACAAAGGAAAATAAAGATACAATCAAAGTTAACCCTCGATTCTTATGCCTTAAGCCTAGGTAGTTAACAGTGGACAGTTATCAATATGCCTGTAGTCCTACCCCAATAAGCATAATAGAATGTATGATTCTATTCAGTTATACAGATAATTAGGGTATTCTTTTAGGGGACTGGGGCTCTTCCTTCCGGGGGCCTGTTTCTCCAGTTGGTGTGTTGTTTTCATAGATCCTGGGCACATAGCTCAAAGTCCACAGTCCGGCCCAAGATGGAGTCCTGCTTTCAAGACGGAGCCTTCACTTGCATAAAAGAATCACTTGCAGTAAGGAATTTACTTACGGTTGGAAGGGATGCCCACAACATATGAGTGTTAGGAATAACAGTGTCAAAGTACAGCAATTCTGTTTATCCCTTGAAGACCTGGGACAGACCTTCATCCTCAGTGCCAAAATGGCAGTGTTAACAGGGACTGGTACAAGGGCTTTGAGCCTTGTAATCTTCTGTGATGGTCTGCAAGCCTCGAAGGACTTCTTGTGCATATGTGCCAAGGTTCGTGAGTTGCGGCCAACTCTCTGCAACTCTATGTGCCATAGCCCACCAGGCTGCTATGTCCAAGGGATTCTCCAGGCAAGAATACTGGAGTGGGTTGCCATGCCCTCCTCCTGGGGATCTTCCCAACCTAGGGATCGAACGTGCCACCTGGGAAGCACGAAGACCTTCTTGCTTATAAGATATTAATTCTGAAAAGCAATTTTGAGAGCTCTATTTGAATTTTTAAAGTCTTTATGTATTTTTTAAATTTATTCATTTATTTGGCGGTGCTGGGTCTTCACTGCTGCGTGGGCTTTTCTCTAGTTGTGGTGAGTGGGGGCTTCTCTAGCTGGGAGGCACTGGCTTCTCATTGAGCAGCCTTCTCTTGTTGCAGAACACAGGCTCAGTACTTGTGGCTCTTGGGCTTAGTTGCTCCCCAGCATGTGGGATCTTCCCAGATCAGGGATTGAATCAGTGTCTCCTACATTGGCAGGTGGATTCTTTACCCCTGAGCCACCAGGAAGGCCCTAAAAGTCTTTAATGAATTTGTTGCAACATTGCTTCCGTTTCATGGTTTGTTTTTTTGACTGTTGAGGCATATGGGATTCCAGCTCCCTGACCGGGGATTAAACCTGCATCTCCTGCATTGGAAGGTGAAGTCTTAACCACTGGACTACCAGGGAAGTTCTGGATTTTGGTGGGAAGTGTACTGTGACTTATCAGTTGGAGATTTTGCCCAAGAGGAAGGTAGCTGATTCCGTAGAGATAATTTATCAGTGTTTCCAGGTTCAGCTTTAGCTTTGTCAGAGATGGAACAAAGAAAAGATGTCAAAGGGTCATTTAATTCACTTGGTTGGCTGCTGTCAAATTCTACTACTACGGCCAAATTCTAGAATTATTTTCCCCTTTGGAAGAAAGATATGACAGCGTGATACTTCTTTAAGGAGTCTCAACCTGATGAATCCATAGGGTGGAGGAACAAAGGAGAAAAGGGTGAGCACCTCAAAGGTCTAAACAGAGGGAACAGGTTCAGAGGCAAGAATCTCTTGGGGTTCACTGGAGATCCCCACTGTTTGGATGATTTTAGTACTCAAGGCAGGGGCTGTTTTATGATAGTGGGTTGAGCACCAATTGTGTATCTACAGTGTGAATCAGGACCAGAGAGGTTTACTCACAATCTAAAGTATTTCTCAAACCAGTGAAGAGGGAGAAAGGGGGAAGAGGCCCTATAGCTCCTCAATGCTCTGTCATTGAGAATTGGGAGGAAAAAGGCAACTTAAGACCTTTAATTTATGACAGTCCTTTCCAATGTCCTGGTTTTTTTTTTTTTTTTTTTGCAATAAGAGCAGAAACAAGGAGGGTCTTGCTTTCATTGAGGGGTCTTCAATGGCTGGAGTTAAAGATGAAGAATTTGGGGGGAGGTCTTCCTTTTAGGGAACTCCTCTAGAGAGTGAAAGAGCTGTTTTTCCAGATTAGCTAAATCTTCAGTAGCACTTACCACCCCATCCTGGTCCTTTTTATGAGAAAGAAAGGTCCCGGTTCAGCCCATTAGCAAACATAGAGTTAAAAGCTACCTGGATGGAATTAACATCTGAAGGAAGATCAGAATATCCTTTAAAATAACCTGAAGCTGATTGTGATAGTCATAAATGTAAGGCAAGTGCAGAGAAAAAGAGAGTAAGCCAGGCAGCCAGGCAAGAAAAGGGACATTTATTAGAGGGAAACGAGAGGATGAGTGGCTCCTAAGGAGAACCAGCATCCTCCCTTTCTGATGGAGTCCTTCTTATACCCCACCAATGAAAAATTCCCTGAAGGGATGGTCACGTAGCCAGAGGTCTGGAATCTGGTGGTCTCGCAGCTTTGAGACAATAGGCTCCAGTGAGATAACAGGATGCCATTTGGGCAATTTCAGTCTCACAGATCACTGTGCTTTATTTTTTGTTTGCGAGGTCAACATAATGAGCCATCTTATCAGTGAGACCCCATGTGGGCCCTGTCAATAAACAGGTTCATCAGATTTTTGTGTGCAAGCCTGAATTTTGTCCAATCAACGGGCTTTGGGAAAACCCTAGGAATCACATGAAGTGGCCCAGTGATTTCCCAAGCCTGACCACATATTAAATTAGCAGGCTGGCCTCCTCACAGTAATCCTAGAGACCTCTCAGGCTTTGCCCAATTAGTGGCTTTCACCCATTGGTGGAGTCACTGGCAAGCCTTCACTTATAAGCATATGAACTAACTGATGAGTGGGTGAAACCAGGGTGGTAAGTTAGGCTGACTGTATTGAAGGGTGTCCACTTAAAGCAAAACACAGGGCATCTAAGTTTTATTCAGGGTCTCCTTGAGGACTGTAGCCTGGGAGACAGCTCTGAGGAACTGCTCCAAAGAGGAAGGGGAGGAGCCAGCGTGTATTTGAATTTGGGGGTTGGGAGAGATGTGTCATCAAGCATACATCTTAGTAACTGATCATTGCTTATCACAAAGAACAGATATACCAAGTTAATGATTTTAGAGTTTTTTTTTTTCTTTTTTAGTATGACTGATGCTGGAGTCTGGGATCATTGAAATCCTTTCTGAGCTATGCATCTTGGGGCCTGATTATCCAAAGCACAGAGTACCTCATCCTGAATTCCTCTCAGGGTGCACTGTTGGTGGGAGCCTGCAGCAGGTAGCGACTGAAAACCCTTGTACAACTAGGTGATGAGTGACGCTGTTTGTTCTCCTTTTGGTCAAGGTGGTCCAATTCTGTTTTAAGAAAAGCAGGTTGGGATATCAAAAATTCCACAAAATGGTCACTGATATTTTAATTGCCACATGTCCAGGGTCCTTTCTTGTGGGTATCAAGTCCTAAAGATAATCGCCCACTCAGAAGAATGTCTCCTCCCCAGCCCCTCCCACCTTGCAGTACAGAGTCCATCCCTGAGCAGGAAGGGGATGGAGACCACAGCTCAGGGCCTGAGATGACGCAGGTCTATAACAGGACACAGGAAGCGGCCAGGTTCCTGGAGAGATCCCTCCAGCAGGAGGACCTGAGTGACTGATGGACCTTTCCAGACCCAGGTGCAGACTCTGGAGAAAACTAGTCCTCGTGGGTAAGAGAGTCAGGCTAGCGTGATGGGGGGCAGGGGGCATGGGGAGAAGGGAGGGACCCAGGGCCCTCAGTAGAACTTTCATGAACTCACACACCTGGGCACGGCTTGCCCAAGACGCACACACACACACACACACAGATAGCATTCACCTCTACCCACCACAAAGCGTGATGAAATTAAACCCCAGCACACAGCTCCCAGCAATCGCTTCCTCTGGATTCACCTCCTCTGCTCTGATCCCCTCCACCACCTCTCTGGCAGGACCCTTCCCAACTCCTCACTTTCCCCCAAACACTCTGCTTCCTCCTGATACTGACCACTCTCGTGTTTCCCTGGTGGCCATGTACACTGTCCTCCAAAACCTCTAGGATCCACACCTGGATCTCTAGGGAGCGGGGTCTTTGCTGTCTTTGCCTCCTCCATGGGGGGAGGTTCCCAGAGCAGCAGACGCCTGCCAAGATAACAGGTCCCCAGCACCATTCATTTCATGCCACTGAACCTATATGGTAAATCAAAGACAGTGCAAATTCTCTTGGGGGAATTTAATCCACCCAGATAACCATTCTCAGCCCTCCTGCTGGGTTCCACCCTGACCTCCGGGGAGCTGGGACACAGAAGTGGGTCAACAAGGAAGATGGACATGGGGAGGAGAGAGCTAGGGTGCCAGGGACATAGAAATGGGGAAGAGCATGTGCAAAAATCCAAGTCAGAAGGCAGTGAAATTGGTCAAGAGAGATCTGTATGTGTGACTGGGCCACACAGTCTTCAGATGAATGAATGAATACATGAGTGAATGAATGAAGGTGGCAAAGTAGGGTAGATGTGACTCAAAAAGAGCCTACATTGGGTCCTAGAGACCAGTTCGCTCTCTAAGAGTGTGACAGCATTGGGGAGCCATGGAAGATACATAAGCAGAGGGAGAGCAGGGTCACCTGTGGGGCTTCATAAGGATCCCCAAAACTGACCTTTGAGGATGGACTGGAGGCTGAGTATCCAGGGAGGAGGCCAGCCTGGAAACGGATGATAAAAGAATGGACCAGGGCAGGGGCTGAGGTGATGGAGAGGAGACGGGGCGGTCCTTCAGAGCTAGAAACCCATGGCCTGTTCACCAGTGTCTCTGTGGATCATCGCCTGTGGGTATAAACCTGTGTATGTGTGTCTTTTTCTGTTTGTCTTCCTCAGCCAGTCTGCTGGCCTGTAGGATCACCCAGGCCTCCAGCCAAATGTACATCAGCTCAGACCCATTCACAGGCTTCAAGGGATTCCGGAGCCTCCTGACTGTCAACAATGCCCCTAAAGATGTTCAGGAATATAGCTGGCACCGGGGTGCAAATGACACTGAGGAAAATCCGATTATCAGCTACAACACCACATCTCACTCCCAGCAGAATGGGCCCATGTACAGTGGCTGGGAAACAGTGTCCCATACAGGTGCCCTGCTGATCAAGGATTCTCAATTAAATGACACGGGGAACTACACCGTGTGGGCGGCTGCCGTCAATGACACCCAGAGAGCAACTGTCTGGCTCGAGGTTCGAGGTGAGTGGGCAGCTGCCCTGCTGCCTGACTGCACTGAGTTGAATATGGAGGTTTGGGGAGTGGTGGTCCTTGGAGCTCAGAGTGTCTAGTCTCCACCTGCCCTCAGATGACACTGGGAGTCTTGGTGCATGGTCGTCTAGCTTCTCCCCAGGGACGGGACCCTCACCATGTTCGAGGGCTCCAGGTTCCCTCTCAGTGTACTAGTTATCTCCTGCTGCATGACAAATAGGACCAATAACCTCAAGCTTAGTAGCTTAAAAGGACATTCATTTCTGTGAGTCAGAAGCCCTGGCGTGGCTCAGCCATTTCCAGTGCTGAGACTCACAAAGTGTCAGCCGGGGCTAGGTTCTTGTGGGTGGCTCTGTCCATAGGATTTCACATCATGGCTCTTTGTCTCTTCAAGGTCAAAAACAGTATCTCTCTCTAGACTGCTGAGAAGGAACCTTATATAACAATGGGTAAAGAATACACCTGCAATTCAGGAAACTCAGGAGATGTGGGTTCAACCCCTGGGTCAGGAACATGGATGAGGGCATGGCAACCTACTCCAGTATTCTTGCCTGTGAAGTCCCGTGGACAGAGGACCCTGGCGGGCTAGAGCCGGACACGATTCAGAGGCTGAGCACTCACAGACACACAATGATGGGAGTGACATCCCATCACCTTCGCCATCTTCTATAGGCTACAAGAAAGTCACAAGTTCTACCGGCATTGAGGGGATGGGATTATACAGGGCTTACACTAAGGAGTGGAGATCGTGGAGTCATCTTGGAATTCTGTATCCTCCCCTGAGCTCCAGGGGGTTCCACAGGGCTAGGGCAGGACAGTGTGGATTTTGAAGACTGAAAGACTTTTGTTTACCTCTGAATCTGTATATACCAAATCGCCTTAGTCTTCCCTCTCTGATCCTCTTGTCAGTAGAATCAGAGACAGTGTGGTCAGTTGTAAGGTTAGAGGAAGTATTTGTGAAGGGAAATGGGACTCGGATAGTAGGAGGAATTGTTATGGAGAGCACAGACCATTTCTCAGTCCATACAACCCGTGGTTCCATGGATGGAGGATCCAAGTTTTATAGAAATAACCACATGACAACATGCCTATGGGAAGAACTCACCATTATTGCAATGAACCGCTAGAGGGATGGCTCGGCCCTTAAGACCACAAGCTCAGGGGATCGCCTGCATCTCGAATACCTCGTGCCCACTCCTTGCCTCCCTGTCTGCCTCAGCCCTAGATCCTAGATCCCATCTTACAATTCTGGGCTTCTTCCCAGCCTGCTCTGAAAGCCCCTATGGAGAGGAACAGAGCTTGGAGAGGCACATCCAACCCCTAATCTTCTCCTTCCTGCTTCACCCAGTGTTTGAAACCCCAGGCATCTCAGTCAACACCAGCTACGCAGTACTGAATGTGGACTCCGTGGCTGCCATCTGCCAGACCAATGACACAAATGTCCAGTGGTATGTAGGCTACACACAGGTGTCCAGCTACGAACGCATGACCATCTCTCCAGACACTAAGACCCTCATCATCAAAAGGGTCAGGAGCAGCGACTCACCCCTGCAGTGTGGGATCCAAGTCTTCTCAGAGATTATTAAGAAAAGCGAACTGGTCTATCTGACGGTGACCTGTGAGTGTCATGGGAGGGAAGGGTGGTCACTCACAGGGTGACCTGTGAGTCCCATGGGTCATGGGAGGGAAGCCAAGCTGGTCTCAGGGTCTCCCAGGGTCATCATGATAAAACAAGCAGAGAGTGTGGCATGAGACACCGTGAAGACAGCTGTCCTGGCTTCAGATCCCAGCTCTGTCTGTTTTAAGCTTTGGACTTCAGAATTATCCTCACTGCTCACAACCCCGGTCCACTCAGTTTAAACTGAGGGCCCAAATCCCTACTTCTCAGACAGGAAATATTATGAATGCATGCACATCTAGCTTTTGTGTAAAGAAGGGACTGAGTGCATGCTCAGTCACATCACATTCTTTGAGACCCCATGGAATCCATGGGATTCTCCAGGCAAGACTACTGGAGTGGGTTATCATTCCCTTCTCCAGGGGATCTTCCCAACCCAGGGATCGAACCTGGGTGTCCCGCATTGCAGGTGGATTCTTTACATTCTGAACCACCAGAGAAGTCTGTCTGCTCCTACTCTACACCTATTTTATTGTGACATGAAGGGCAGCCAGACTGCTGGCCTGTAGTAAGTCTCCATAACAGAAGACACTGTGATAACTCTCCTTGTTGTTGGCCCAGCTGCCTTCATGGGGTGGGTCTGGCGATCCACTTGGGACAAAGAGTGGGGACACCCTTGGTAGGAGGGAGACTTCCTGTGAATTGAGAGGAGACAGGACCCCCAGCAGTCAGAAACATAGTCCGGGTGGCCTGCCCTGTCTCTGCAGATGGACCCTCCTATGCAACAATCTTCAGCACGCCCGTTAACTACCAGGGCATCCTGCCTGCTGAGATTGGCTCCCAAGTGAAGATGGAGTGTTTTTCTGATGGCAGACCGCAAGTCAAGTACCACTGGATCCACAACATCTCTGTCCTGAGCTTCTCAGAGAAGAACATCACCCTCCCAAGTCTGACCTGGGACCAGATGGGCAGATACAGGTGCATCGCGGAGAACCCCGCCACCCACGAGGTCTTGTACGATGAAGTCCAGGTCCAGACCCACATGCCCAGTGAGTGCAGCAGCTGCCCCTTGCTCTCTCCAAATCGCGCCACTCTTATGCCTCTGCCTAGGCAGTACTTGTCATCAGAAATGCCCTTTTCACTGTGTGTTGCCATCCTCACGATGGTCAGAAGTCCCCCCAGACTCCCAGGTCCAAGTCCAAACTGCCTCCTTTATGAAGCCCCTGGAGTCCTCAGGTCAGAGTTGGAGTGAATTCCAGGGATGCAGGATCAGCCAACACTGACTGAGCACTTACTCTGTGCCAGCAGCCACCATTCTAACCTGGGTGACCCTCCAGCCTCCCTACAGAGTAAGTGACCCTTATCAGCATCACCTCCACTCTACGGGTGAGCAAATGGAGCCACAGAGAGTTTGGGTGCTTTGTTCAAGGCTCCAGTTCTAATGGGCAGAGGAGGCAAGATACGAACCCTGGCCATCTGACCTCATACCCTCTGCCCTCCACGATCCTCGGGGCTGCTCTGAGATGAGGAAGAGCAAACATGCCAGGGGGAGGTGATGCAGGGGAGGTGGGGAGCTGTCCATGGTGTGGCCTCTGAAGCTGGTTAGGAAGGAGTCTGCACGTGGGGGAGGCACCTATTCAGGGACCCCACGCCCGATCCTCTACACCACGGAGAGAGATGGACGGGCTTGGGAGAGAGCAGTCATGCAGGGCCGTGAAGAGCAGGCGCACTGGAGCCCAGTGACCTGAGATCAAATCCCAGCTCTGCCGCTGCCCCCTGCATGAACAGGGGCAGCAGCGTCACCTCTCTGAGCCCCAGTTTCCCCCTTTGCAGTTTGATAGTGAGGGTTCTAGTTGATGGGGTTGCTGCATGAGGGACATCAGACAGGGCACGAGAAGCTGTCAGCCTGGCTCGTCCCAGAGAATGAGGTGAGCAGACACTGAATGGGGGCTGGAGACATTTCAGTCTCTCCGCACTATTTACTAAGCATCAAATGATACAGTTTTTGTGTATGTATGATGCCGCATTTCATGCCATTTGGCATCTTCTGCACTGTTAAAACTTCAGGAGGACAGAGGCTGGGCAAGTTCTTTGATCACCAATGTGTTTTTAACACGGTGCCGGGCATACAGTTGGAGCTCAGTGAATGAATCACCCTGGAAAGAGTTCATGACCCTGTGTATGCAGCACTCCCTACCCTGGTGCTTTCTCTCTCCCCTGATGTGGGTTGAAGCTTTTCCAAGGCAGTTATTGCTGCCTGTTGTGAATCTGGATGTCTCTATGTTTAATTCTCAACTGTCCACCAGTTAGAATTCCCAGCTAACTCCCAGCTAGAATGTCAGCCCCATAAGGGCGGGAAGTTTGTTTTGTTCACTGTTGAGCCCATAGTACCCGAAACACTATTGCACATAGTAAGTACTCATAAGTCTCCGAGGAATGGATGTGTGGGTGAATGAAGGGATGCTCGAATGGTGGTCCTGACCTCTGTGCCTCTTCTCCTAGGGCTTATCCAAGGGGTCAGCATCTCAGCACCCTTCCTGGCATTCCTCATCACAGGGTCAGTCATGGGCAGCGTCATCATCTGTGGATATCTGCTTCTCAGCGTGATCAAATGTTACTCCACCAGGTACCAGAGGCCCCAGGTCTAGGCATTAGAATATTCCCCTGGGGGCCCAAACTGCACTGGTTTGAGGACCGCTGGAGTAGATGTTAAAAATGGCAGCATGATGGAGACAACAGTGATAATGGTTATGACTGTGATAATGGTGGAAATTATAAGAACAATGGTGATAATGATGGTGATGGTGGTGCTGTGTGGTGATGATGGTGAAGATTTGAGAAGATATGTTCTTCATGTCATTTTTTATTATTTTGATATAAGCCTATTTGTGATCATGACAATGTCTCTATATCAAGAAGCGTACACTGCTGACCGTCGCTGACAACAGCGCACATGCGTGCCTGCTCAGTGGCTCAGGCGTGTCTGATTCTCTGCGACCCCATGGACTGTAGCCCGCCGGGCCCCTCTGTCCACGGAATTTTCCAGGCAAGAATCCTGGAGTGGGTTGCCATTTCCTATTCCAGGGGATCTTCCCAAACCAGGGGTCAAACCCGCATCACCTGCATCTCCTGTACTGGCAGATGGATTCTTTACCACTGAGCCACCCGGGAAGCCCATGACAATAGCAAGTCAGCCCTTTTGTACCTAGGTTTGCCAGCCTCACAGGGATATATGCCAAGGTGGTAAAGTTAGCTAATCCTGGTGAAGGGTTTTGAACAAGGCTTGGCATATAGTAAGCACTCAACCCAACCTTGTCTATTATTATTAATATTGACCTTATTCAGTATACAGTTCCAAACTGGTTGTGATAAGCTCTAAGGAGTTTGAGTGTTTCCAGGAGGTCTGGGTCACGTCCTTGTCTACATGCTGGGAGAAGCCCTCTAACCAGTCATCACCTCACAGCCAGGAGTCAACCTGACATCTCCACTTCTCCATTCCCCTTAGAGGTACCAGGCGCTCCATAAAGAACTCCATGAGTTCTTTAGTCTGGCATGAGAGCAGGGAGCTGGGAATCAGAGAGGCTAGTTTTAGACTATTGGTTTATGTATCACCTTGCTGTGTGACTTTGGGCAAGTGACCTCACCTCTCTGAACTCCTGGTTCTTCATGCACAAAGTAAGGTTAAGGTACCTACCTTGTGTAATTTCATCTTATTTTTTAGGAAGGGTTCAAGAGAATTTCTATAAATCATCTACCATACAGTGCCTGGCATTTAACAGATGTTTCCTTCATCATCATCAGTAATCAGGCCAGGTAGTGCCAATACCTTCCCCAGGAACACCCAGCCTCTTTCCCTCTCCCACCCCGTGCCCCCACGGGCATCTTTCTCTCGTGACCTTAAGATCTTTAAAATACTAAACTATGGAGAATGTTGGAGACTCATTGTAAGGGGTAAGCACCCAGATTCATCAGCTCCCTTAGGAGTGTGGGGACTTGGAAAGAAGCAGTGTCCGCCCATCCACGCAGGACTCTCCTATGTTCTCACAGTTTCCTATAGATCCCAGATCTGACTTCTTCTATAATTTTCCCCCATAGGAAAAATCGGGCCACATGAGAGTCCACCTCAAACCTGGAGGACAAGACCAGATGGGCAAGGAGGTGAGGGGGGAGTGCGAGTCCCTGTAGAGACGGCCTATGCGGGAAGGGGTCCAAGGACTGCTGGAGGGTACAGTCGAGCAAGAGATCCAGGCCAGTCGCCCTGGGATTGGGAGACGGAGGCTCCCGGAGGAAGTCTACAGGTTGCTCCTAGCACCAGCGGGTGTGACATCATGAGTATGTAGCCATTGGCTACTCCATCTGTCAATCAGAGCCGGCCAATGGGCTGCAGACTAGGGCGGGACATGCACAAAGCTCTCTGCTCAAATTCCGGCGCCTCTTCCCCATCAGTTAATAGGTTTCTGACTTCTCTGCTTCCTTAACCCGACACCCTGGGACCATCAGAGATGCTGCAATGTCACATCTCAGCATCGCCAGTGACAGAGAGACAGAACAACCTACACATGCCCAACTCCGGGAACTGCTTAAATGTTAGGGCACAGCACATGTCGAGTGAATTTGTCATCGGTAGAAACTTGGCTGGGAAAAGACTCACTGATGTGGGAAATGTGCACACATGCACACACACATGTATATACACATGTATGCATAGATGTGCACATATACCCTCCCTTGTCAAAAAAAAAAATGTGGAAAATGTTAGCCATCAACAGTTCTATCTCAATTTCCTTTAGTGCACTTTAATGTATATTCTGTAGGGTTGGTTAAATCACAAAATGCGTAAATTGTTAATATAATTAGGAAAAAAAAAACCAATAAAGTTAAAACAGCTTGAAATTAGTTCAGCTCTCATAATGTCCTTTCTGGATCTTTTTTCTGAACTTTCTTCATGGATGTGCCCAAAAATACATAAGAAAATTTGTCCATCCCCATGGCGGTTAGAATGGGAGGAAGGAAGGAAGGAAAGTGAGAAGAAAGAAAGAAAGAGAGAGACTCTTTTCTGGCCAAATCTATGGAATTGTGGCCAAGCCCCTGCGGTCATCACTGTTCTCAGGAAGCACTTTGTTCCATTGTTCACGCAGCAATTAGGACTTTGTCTGAACACAAGGCAGCCCCTGGAGCCCAGGGTTACTACCCCCTGTGGTGCCCGGGTTCAACCTGGACCCTCTACCTGCTGGCCTGGGTGGCGTGGAGCTGCTCACCCGGGCCCCTCCTGACCCAGGGATGGTGCTGATCCTCTCTAAACTCAACGTTAGAATTGGAGAATGCAGGATACGTGAGGATTTAATGCTCTGTGGGTGCTCAGTGAATGTATCCATTCCCTAGGGTTGCTGTCACAATATACCACACTCTGGGTGGCTTAAAACAGCAGAAATACATTCTCTCACAGTTGTGGAGGACAGAAGATGAAAATCAATGTTTGGGCAGGTCAATGCATCCTTGGGAGAGTTTAGGGTGGATTCCTCCTTTGCCTCTTGTAACTCCTGGTGGTTGTCAACAATCCATGGCATTTCTCCACTTGTGGCAGCATAGCTCAATTGTCTGCCTCCTCTGTCACACGGCCTTCCTCCCTACACGTTCCAAATGCCCCTGTTTGTATAAGGACACCACTCACTGGACTTGGCATCTCCTGATGTGTCCAACCTGATCTCATATTAACTTGACTACATCTGCAAAGACCCTTTCTCCAAATAAAGCTGTTGCAGGAAAGGGTACCCCTTCCAGGGCCCAAAACTGGGCTCTTGTCTAACACTCGGAAATGAATTGTCCGGGGAGACACATCCGCTGACAAAGCAAGAGATTTTATCGGGAAAGGGCGCCCGGGTGGAGAGCACTAGGGTAAGGGAACCCAGGAGAACTGCTCTGTCACATGGCTTGTAGTCTCGGGTTTTATGGTGATGGGGTTAGTTTCCAGGTTGTCCTTAGCCAATCATTCTGACTCAGAGTCCTTCCTGGTGGTACACGCCTTGTTCAGCCAAGATGGATGCCAGAGAGAAGGATTCTGGGAGGTGGTCAGACACATGGTGTCTCCTTTTGACCTTTCCCGAACTCTTCTGGTTGGTGGAGGCTTATTAGTTCCCTGTTCCTTACCAGGACCTCCTGTCGTAGAACAGCTCATGCAAATGCTTACTATGGTGCCTGGCCAGGGTGGGCGGTTTCAATCAGTGTGCTTCCCCTAACAGAACCACATTCACAGATATTAGGGGTGAGGACTTGAATATATCTTTTTTTGTGGGGGAGACTCAATTCAACCCACAATAGCAAGTATTCATTACCAGGGCTATTGGACCTCCTGGTGTTTTCCACTGTGTATCTCCATCCCTACCTTCCTCCTGAGTTCCAGACCATCCATCTTTCTAATCTTTCTAATTGCCTGTCAGATGTTGGTCTCCTGGGGCAGGGGAGGTATCCCAGGGAACTTTGAGCTGCCAACATGTGGCTCTGACTTCACTGTCTCCGTCTCGACTCTGCCTCCTAAAACTTGAGCGACTTGAAAATGTATCTCTATACCCAGCCTTGGACAAATATGTTCACAGCAGCTATGTTCATAATTGCCAAAACTTGGAAGCAAACATAATGTGCAGCCACAGAAAAATAGGTAAATAAACTGTAATTCCCTGCTATCTTACTCAACAATCAAAAAAAATGACATATTGATACACACTACATGGACAAATCTCAAAGTGAGCCATAATGAGTGAAAAAAACATACAAAAGAGCATATTGCATGACTTCAGTTACATAAATCAATTATATATATTATGTTTATAGAATTTGTGTGTTATGTTATTTAAATTATCAATCATACTATTAGCATTTTTAATTCTATCAGTATTATCAAAAATGTATAGTTTATCATTTTGTATTATACACATTATGTGATTAATTCAAATATATTATTCATGAGATACCTTATATTAATAGTAATAAAAATCTAATGTATGTTATAATTGGTATAACTTTATTTTATTACCTGATCCACCAACTTACATAATTCCAATTATATAAATGGAAAATAATGTCTAGTGCTAGGATCACACAGTAGCAGCTCTTAAGTATGGACCTTGTCTGAGAAGGGGCACCTGGAACTTTCTGGGATGATGAGAAATTCTGTATCCTGAGGGGATGTTGGTCATGCAAGAGGACACGTTTGGCAGAGCTCATGCCATTGTACACTGAAAATCTCTATACTTCATTTTGGGTAAATTTAGCCTCAGTTTTTAAACCATTTGTAAAATAAGGGGGGAAACAAATAAAGGAATGTGCAGGGGTCCTATAGCCCAGCACTCCCCAACCTTTTTGGTAACAGGGACAGGTTGCATAGAAGACAATTTTTCCACAGTCTTCTGACTGTGTTTGGGGGGTGTTTGCGGGGGGTGGGGTGGGGTTGGTTTTCCCCGCTGCTCACCTCCTGCTGTGTGTCCTGGTTCCTAAGAGGCCATGAACTGGTACCGGGGTTGCAGACCCCTGCTCTAGCCTTTATCACCTCATCTGTGTCTGTCTCATCCCCGAGTCACTGATTCATTTACCCCCTTCTTCAGTAAAAATCAAAAGGTCTCAGGGATGTTATTTGGTGCAAGGGATCTGCTGGTTGCCTGACCCAACAACAGCCCATGAGGAAGAGACCCTCAGAAACCGGCAGGGGCGTGAGTCCCAACGCTGCCCTGAGAGGCTGGGTGACCCCGAGGCAGCCGCCTAACCTCTCTGAGCCTGATTCCTCATCTCCATAACCAGGGCGACATTTTGCATTCCTCAGGATCCTTCGGCATACGTGGCACAGAGCCTCACACCGGCCAGGTGCTTGGCAAAGGTCCCAGGAAGCCATACGTGTGTCTGATTGATTTTTAGAAGAAAGCTACTGTGAGACTCCACCGCCCAGCTGGGACCCAGCAAGGGCACAGGCGACCTCCCACACCCCGGTTCATTCCCCAGCCTGATTCAGAAGTGACAATGCCTCCAGGAAATTTGAATTAATCCCTGATATCAACTGGGGGTGTGGGGGAGTTACAAATTCTGCTGCTCATCCTGGGTGGGGCTGGACAGTGGTCAAGCCACGCCACGTAAACAGGGACCTTTGTCTTGGAGGAGGGATGAGAATTTTCCAGGGAGTGCAGGGAACAGAGAAAGGAAAGAGTGGATGGGGCTTTCTGCCTGTCACTGCCTGGAGCCTCCCACCAAGGAGAGTCCATCCCAGGATTGCCCTGTGGAACCCAGGGGAAGCTGGGAGGGCTCTTACATAAGTGATTCTGAGAGAAGAAGGCAAGTCTAGTCCTTGTTCAGAGACAAGCCTTTGTGAGCTGCCTTGAGAAGTTCTTCCAGATGTAAATCATGAAGATTTGAGACTGGGATCTCCAGCCCCTGTCACGGGCTCCCAGCTTCCTCACCTGGCTTCCCTTTGAGTCATAGCAACGCCAGACTCATGTCTTTGACTGAGAGCTAGAAAAAGAGAACTGTGCTTCTGTGAATGTTTGCTAGGGTGTCCCAATGTAATTAATAGTTAATTTTCAACTGACGGTATACATAGAAATGTGTATACAGAGAGTGGATATTTGACCTGAATGTTACATTTGGGTTATTAGGAAACAGAGTGAGAACACAGGTTGGGGATTCAGTCTGCGTGGGTGAGGATCCCTGAGCTTTAATCAGGATTCTCCAGAGAAATGGAACCCGAGGGATCCGGAGTGTTTCGAAGCCACGAGGACCGTGACTGCAAATCCAGGATGAGGATAAAGATATACTGCCAGTGGGAATGGATGGCCATGATACATGAGGGTTGGGAATAACAGAGTGTCAGGGGATAACAGTGTTGTCTGTTGCTTCAAGTTCCTGGACAAACCCACCCAATGGTGGATTTCCTGACAAGCATATGAACTAACCGATATAAGTTGGAGGTATCAGGGTGATAAATTTGAATGACTAAAGTGATATTAAAGGATGCTGACTGAAAGAAAAACACAGAGCATCTAAGTTTTATTTGGAGTCTTCCTGAGGACTATAGCCTAGGAGACATCTCTGAGGACCTGCTCCAAAAAGGAAGGTGAGGAGCCAGTGTATATTTGAATTTGGGGGCTGGGAAAGATGTGTCGTTAAGCATACATCTTGATAACTGATCATTGTTCATCACAAAGAACAGATATCTCAAGTTAATGATTTTAGTGCTTTTTTTGCATATGACTGATGCAAAAGTTTGGGGTCATTGAAATTCTCCCTGAGCTGTGCATCTAGGGGCCTGATTATTCAAAACATAAAGTGCCTTATCCTGTTTTTTCCTCCTGAATTCCTCTCAAGGTGCACTGTGATGAGAGACTGCAGCAGGTAGTGACTGAATCCTTGTACAACTAAGTGATGAGTGATGCTATTCATTTTTTTTTTGAGCACAAGTGGTTTGATTTAATTTTAAGAAAAGTAAGTTGGGAAGATCAAACGTTTCCCACAATGGTCATTGATATTATACATTGCCACGTGTCCAAGGTCCTTCCATGTGGGCATGAAGTCCTAAAGATAATGACCCACTCAGATGAGTGTCTCCTCCCCAGCCCCTCCCACCATGCGGTTCAGAGTCCATCCCTAAGCAGGAAGCAGGTAGAGACCACAGCTCAGGGCCTGAGAGGACGCAGGTCTGTAAAGGGGCCCAGAAGACGGTCGGGTCCCTGGAGAGATCCCTCCAGCAGGAGGACTGGAGCAGCTCATGGACATTTCCGGCCCTAGGTGCAGATTCTGAAGGGAACTGATCCTTGTGGGTAAGAGAGCGGGGCAGCAGGACAGAGGAGGGGGGAGAAGGGAGTGACCCAGGACTATCAGCAGGACTTTCATGAACTCACACACATGACCACAGTGCGCCCAAATCACAAACACATGCACACGCACACACACATAGCATTCATTTCTACCCACCCCATGAAGTGTTGCACTTAGACCTCAATGCCCACCACCCCAATCACCTCCTCTGAGTTTCCCAACTACCTTTATCCTTTCTGCTACCTCATGAGCTCCACCCCTTTCAAATTCCTCACTTTCACCAGGACTCTATGCTTCCTTCTCTCTCGTATGCTCCTATGGACAGAGGAGCTTGGTGGGCTACAGTCCACTGGATCTCAAAGAGTCTGACACGACTGAGCGACTAACGCTGACATGTTTCCCTGGTGGCCATATATACCGTCCTCCAACACCTCTGGGGTCTGCACCTGGAGCCCTGGAGCAGGGAGTCTCAGCTGTCTTTGCCTCCTCCATGGAACCAAGGCTTAGGGTTCCCAGAGCAGCAGACACTCTGGAAAGAAAACACATTCTCACCTCCATTCATGTTCACTCCACTGAACTTAGATGCTAGATAAAAGGCAGGCGTAGAGTCTTGGGGGAGATTCATCTGCTCAGATAACCATGCCCAGCCCCTGTGCTGGGTTCCACCCTGTGCTCAGGGCGGCTGGGGAGGCACTGGTGACTAATGCAGCCAGGCTCAGTCTCGTGAAGGATGGAGATCTGCCATTAGACTCTGATAACCCTGCATGTCGGGGGAGGAAATAAGAGGGTTCAGAGTCTAGGGGAGCAGAGAGGGGCTGCCTGATCCAGGCTGCAGAGGAGCAGACATCAAAGTTGAAGCCTGAAAGATGAAAGGATGTGAGTTAAACAGGAAGATGCAGATGGGGAGGGAAGACAAGGGATCAGGGTACCAGAAATGGGGAAGAGCAAGTGCAGAAGCCTGAAGTCAGGAGAGAGTGTGGTGGGTCAAGAGAGAGCTATATGTGTGATTGGGACACACAGCCTGGATGCAGCATCTCCTGAGAAGTGAATACACAAATGAATGAATGTAAGGGAGTGCCTGGGGTGATGTGGTAGGGTAGATGGGATCCAAAAAGGGGTTAGTTGGGTTCTCAACACTCGTTCTCACAAAGAGTGTCTCAAAAGCCATGCTAAGGGTTTGAACTTTATCCTGAGAGCACTGGGGAGCCATGGAAGATACTGGAGCGAGGCGGGGGGCGGGGGCAGTGGGAAGCAGGGTCACCAGTAGAACTTTATAAGGATCCACAAAACTTTCCCTTGAAGACGTTAGAGGCTGAGTGTCCAGGGAGGAGGCCAGCATGGAAAAGGATCAGAAAAGAATGGGTCGAGGCAGGGGCTGAGGGGATGGGGAGGAGGGGACAGACTGATGAGTCCTTCAGGAGCTAGAAGCTCTTGACCTGTTCATGAGTATCTCTGCAGATCATTGCCTACAGCTGTAAATCCACGTGCGTGTGTCTTTTTCTTGTTGGCTTCCTCAGCCGGTCTGCTGGCCTGTGGGATCTGCCAGGGCTCAGCTCAGATGGATATCACCTCACTCACAGGAGTGGTAGGACAACAGAGCCTGCTGGTCATCGAGAACACCCCTGAAGATGTTCAGGAATACAGCTGGCACCGGGGTGCAAATGACACTGAGGAAAATCTGATTATCAGTTACAATGCCACATCTCATTCCCAGCAGAAGGGGCCCATGTACAGTGGCCAGGAAAGCATGATTTCTACTGGTGCCCTGCTGATCAAAGAGTCTCGACTAAATGACACGGGGAACTACACCGTGCGGGCGGCTGCCATCAGTGACACCCAGAGAGCGACTGGCTGGCTCGAGGTTCAAGGTGAGTGGGCAGCTGCCCCCTGTCTAACTGTGCTGAGTTGGACTGGAGGTTTGGGGAGGGATGCTCTTTGGACCTCACACTGTCCAGTCTCCACCTGCCTCCAGATGACACTGGGAGCCTTAGCGGATGGTCATCTAGCTTCTCCTCGGAGACGGGACCCTCAGTACTTTCAAGGGCTCCAGGTTCCCTCTCAGTGTATTAGTTATCTCCTGCTGCATGACCAATAGCCTCCAACTTAGTAGCTTAAAAGGACACCCACTTCTGTGAGTCACAAGTCTGAGAGTGGCTCATTTACTGAGCTGAGACTCACAAAGTGTCAGCTAGAGCTGTGTTCTCATGGGTAACTCTGTCCACAGGATTTCACATCATGGCTCTTTGCCTCATCAAGGTTAAAAACAGTATCTGTCTCTAGACTGCTGAAAAGGAGTCTTATAGGACAATGGCTACTGGGGCTTCCCAGGTGTCTCAGTGGGTAAAGAACTTGCCTGCCGATGCAGGAGCCCCAGGAGATGCAGTTTAGATCCCTGGGTCGGGAAGATCCCCTGGAGGAGGAAATGGCTACCGACTCCAGTATTCTTGCCTGGAGAATTCCATGGACAGAAGAGCCTGGAAGGCTAATATAGTTCATGGGGCCACAAACAGTCAGACATGAACAAGCGACTGAGCACACACAGTCAGACAATGATGGGAGGGACAGCCCATCACCTTCACCATCTTCTATAGGCTACAAGAAAGTCACAGGGCCCACCGGCATTGAGGGGGTGGGGTTACACAGGGGTTATACCAGGCAGCAGAGATCATGGAGTCATCTTGGAATTCTGTCTACTCCAGTGCGTTCCCAGGGGCTCCACAGAGCTAGGGCTGGACTGTGTGGATTTTGAAGACTGGGAGAACTTTGCTTACCTCTGACTCTATGTATACCAAATCACTTTTGTCTTCCCTCTCTGGTCCTCAGTATTCTCATCTATAGAATGGGGGCAGGTTCTACCCCCATTGTGGTCTGTTGTAAGGTTGGAGGAAGTATTTGTAAAGGGAATGGGACTCAGATCATGGGAGGAATAGTTATGGAGAGCAAAGACCACCCCTCACTCTGAATTCAACCTGTGGCTCCTTGGATGGCAGTTTTCTGTTTGAAGGTTCAGAAAGAACCATATGGCTACACACCTGTGGGAAGAACTAACCGTCATTGAAAGAGAGCCATAGAGATGGCTCAGAGCATTGGATGATGGGCTCGGGTGATTGCCTGCATCTTGACTGCCTCTTGCCCACTCCCTGCTCCTCTGACCCTCTTAGCCCCAGGATACCTCCTGCCAGGATTCTAGATCCTATCTGACAAGTCTTGCCTTCTCCCCCAAGATACCCTGAAACTCCCTACGGAGAGGAGCAGAGCTTGGAGAGTCAGATCCAACGCTTAATCTTCTCTTTCCTCTTTCACCCAGAGTTTGAAACCCTGGACATCTCAGTCAACGCCAGCATCGTGCTAGAGGATGTGGACTCCATGGCTGCCATCTGCCACACCAACAACACTGAGGTCCAGTGGTATGTGGCCCACACACTGGTGTCCAGCTCTGAACGCACGGCCATCTCCCCAGACACAAAGACCCTCATCATCACAAGGGTCAAGAACTATGACTCGCCGCTGCAGTGTGGGGTCAAAATCGTCTTAGGGACTGTCATTCAGAGAAGTGAACTGATCTATCTGACGATGGCCTGTGAGTGTTCTGGGGTCACGAGAGGGAAGCCAAGGGTGGCATCAGGGTTTTCAAAGGACGTGGCCACAAGACAGGCAGAACTGGTGAGAGTGGCATGAGATGCTCTGCAGACAGCTGTCCTGGGTTCAAATCCCAGGTCTGGCTGTTTAAATCTTTGCACTTCAGGACTATCCTTACTGCTCAGACCCCTGGTTCACTCATCCTAAAATGGGGCCCCTCATCTCTACTTCTCAGATTAGAAATATGATTTTTGTGGACCTCTGTCTTTTGTGTAAAGATGTACTGGCCTACAACCAATTGTCTCTTACATTGGCTTTCCAGTTCTTAAGTTTTCAAAACCCAGCTTTCCCTGAGCCTTCCAAATCAGCTCATAGATCATTTTACTGAGTTCTTCATAGAAAGCAAAATTATCTTCACTCCTTCTAATGGGATGGAATTGAGTACACTCACTTAAAGAGTTCAATTTTAAAACTAAGGTGTAGGCATATGTAAAATAGAGAGCCAGAGAGAGTTTGATGTATGACACAGGGAACCCAAAGACGATGCTCTGTGACAACCTAGAGGGATGGCGTGGGTTCTACCCACGGAGGTGGGGGGGATCAAGAGGAGGGGACACACGGCCGATGCATGGCATATGCATAAAATGTATAATATGCATAATATGGCATAAAAATCATCACAAGTAACTATCCTTCAGTTTTAAAATAAATTTAAAAAATATAAGGTAGGCATTGCATAGATGCTCTGTTTTTATAACCTCTCTACTGCCCAACCATGCAAGTTGGCAAGCCTGCAAGACCTACTCAAATTCTCAAACAGGTCTTGCAAATCAAAGACACTGAACTCAGAATTGCAATGAAACTCAGAGTCTTTGAAATGTCTCAAGGTTGTCCAGATTGATTCAGTTCTTGCATCTCTTTTAACCCAGGTCTAGAATCATTTCCAATTGAAATCTGCAACTGCATTTGCAGGCTTTCAGATTTCCTTACCTGTGGGTTGTGGCCACAGTGCCAAGAAAGCTGTCGCAGAGGTGACAGTCTCTGACCTTCCAACACGGCTCACTGGTCAGAGGTGTGGAACCAAACTCAAGGACCAGGGGCTGCAGATGTTCAGGAAAATTCCTCCCAGTTCATAGGGGTACTTGCCTGGTCCTTTTGTAGGTCAGCAGGGGATTCGGGAATCCCTAAACCTCTCCTCTGAGCCTCGTTATCGCCATCTATGAAATGGATCAAGAGTGGCTGTGGTCACGTGGGTCGTGTGGGAACTAACTGAGTGTGTGAAGGTGTAAAGTGTGCAGAACAGCACCCGGCGTGCAGTGGGCAGGACGCCCACTTCTATTCTACACCTATATTATTATGACACAAAGGACAGCCAGGCAGCTGGCTTGTAGTAAGTCTCCACAACAGAAGATGCTATGATCATTGTCACTGTTGTTGGCCCAGCTGCCCTGGTCTGCTTGTGGTGCAGAGTGGGGCAACTCCAGGCTGGAGGAAGACTTCATATGATTGAGGGAAGGAGATGGGAACCCCAGAGGTCAGAAGCATAATACAGGTGTCCTGCCCTGCCTCTGCAGATGGACCCTCTTATGTAATGATCCTCAGCGAGGCCAGTAACGACAACAGCATCCTGCCTGCTGAGATCGGTTCCCAAGTGGAGATGGTGTGTGTTTTCAATGGTGCGCCAGAATCCAAGTACCGCTGGATCCACAGTGGCTCCCTCCTGAGCTTCCCAGAAAAGAACATCACCCTCCCGAGTCTGACCTGGGACCAGATGGGCAGACACAGGTGCATCGTGGAGAACAACCTCACCCAGCTGACCTTGTACGAGGAAGTCCAGGTCCAGCGCCCCCGTGAGTGCAGCAGCGGCCTCTTGCCCTCTCCAAATCTCCCCACTTCTGTGCCTCTGCCTAGGCAGCGCCTGTCATCAGGAATGCCTTCTCTGCCTTGTGTTGCCATGCTCACAATTGTCGGGTGAAATCTCCCTACCTGTCAAGGTCTGAATCCAAACTGTCCCTTGTATGAAGCCCCCAGAGTTCTCAGATCAGAGCTGGAGTGAATTCCAGGGATGCAGGATCAGCCAACACTGACTGAGCACTTACTCTGTGCCAGCAGCCACCATTCAAACCTGGGTGACCCTCCGGTCTCCCTACAGAGTAAGTGACCTTTATCAGCATCACCTCCACTCTACGGGTGAGCAAATGGAGCCACAGAGAGTTTGGGCGCTTTGTTCAAGGCTCCAGTTCTAATGGGCAGAGGACACAGGATTCAAACCCTGGCTATCTGACCTCACAGTCTCTGCCCTCCACAGATCCGCGGGGCTGCTCTGAGATGAGGAAGTGGGAACACACCAGAGGAGGCAGTGCAGGGAAGATGGGGAGCTGTCCATGGTGTGGCCTCTGAAGCTGGTTAGGAAGGAGTCTGCATGTGGGGGAGGCACCTATTCAGGGACCCCACGCCCGATCCTCTACACCACAGAAAGAGATCGGCAGGCTTGGGAGAGAGCAGGCATGCAGGGCAGTGAAGAGCAGGAGCTCTGGAGCCCAGTGAACTGAGATCAAATCCCAGCTCTGCCGCTGCCCCCTGCGTGAACAAGGGCAGCAGCGTCACCCCTCTGAGCCCCAGTTTCCCCCTTTGCAGTTTGGGGGTTCTCTTTGATGGGGTTTCTGCATGAGGGACATCAGACAGGGCACTAGAAGCCATCAGCCTGGCTCAGAATGAGGGGAGCGGACACTGAATGGGGGCTGGATACATTTATTTCAGTCCCTCCGCACTATTTACTAAGCATCGAATGACACAATTTTTGTGTATGTATGATGTCGCATTTCATGCCATTTGACACCCACTGGACTGTAAAACTTCAAGGGAACAGAGGCTGCAAGTCCTTAAATCTCTATTTTTCCCCAGTGCTTAACATGGCGCCGGGCACACAGGTGGAGCTCAGTGAGTGAATCCCCGTGGAACAAGTTCATGGCCCTGTGTAACCAGCGCACCCTATACCTTGCTGCTCTCTGCCCCCAGCTCATGCTTTTCTGGAGGACTTACTTCTACCCTCCATGACGTTGGACATCTTTTTCCTTTGTACTCCACTGTGCACTTCCCAGCTAGAATGTCAGCCCCATTAGGGCAGGAAGTTTGTTCTCTTCACTGCTGAGCCCCTAGTACCCGAAACAGTGCCTGCATGCGGTAGGGGCTCATGAGTCTCTGAGGAACAGATGTGTGGGTGAATGGAGGGATGAGCGAATGGTGGTCCTGACCTCCATGCCTCTTCTCCTTCTAGGGTTTAGCCAAAGCGTCACCATGTCAACATTCCTCCTGGACTTCCTCATGGTGTGGTCAATCTTGGGCTATGTCCTCCTCTTTACTCTCATCCTTGTGAGCTTCATCAGATGTTACTCCACCAGGTACCGATCGCTCTGGGCCCAGGGTGGGACACTGGCTGGGGACTGGGACTCTAAGACCAGCACACCCTTGAGAAGGGGAGGCAGAACCAGACAGGGAAGGGATCAGCCAGCAACAGGGCTGTCAGGGGTCATCTGGGCAAACAAATAGGTCTCAAGGACCAGAGACTTGTAGGGAAGAATAAGGGTCTGGGGTCAGCCATGCCTCTAAACAGCAGTGAGGTTTCCTCCAGTGACATCTTTTCAGCCCAGTTTGTTTGCATTTACAGTGTAGATATTGAAGGTCAACCTAGAAGGGCAGGTGTGAGAATAACAGGGGTGCGTGTCAAGCATCCTGCATGTGTCTGGTACATGGTAGTCACCAGTTACCAAGAGAAGTTGGGAAAATGGGTGGCAGAGGTCAGTTGTGCAGGAGGAAGAGGTTGGGTGGGGAGATGATTAAAATCTAGGTTCAAAACTCAGCTTTGCCACCAGCTGGATGGGTGACCTTGAGCAGATCATTCCTCCTCTCACGTCCTCCCAGCCCCCTTGGAGGATGTGAAGAGTCACACTGCCCTGGAGGGTGATGTGGGGATTAGACACACATTATGGAGGAGGAAGGGACTGGTGTTACTTATAAGAACAGAGTGGGACAAAGATTTCCATTCTCAACACCATAAGCATTTGCTGTCAGACAATCATCTCAGTGGGGCTTCCCTGGTGTTCAGCAACAAAGAATCTGCCTGGCAATGCAGGAGACTCAGGTTCGATCCTTGGGTTGGGAAGATCCCCTGGAGAAGGCAATGGCAACCCATTGCCTGGGAAGTCCCAAGGATGGAGGAGCCTGGCGGGCTACAGTCCATAGTGTTGCAAAGAGTCAGATACGACTAAAGCAGCTTAGCATGGATTCTGCAGCAAGCGTAGGCAGGTCAATGATGTGAGTCGGCTGTAGGTGAATCGGGCACTGATTGGGCAGGGGATCGACTGAGGGCAAGAGAACAGCCATTTTTGGTGGCCTGGCTGTACAATCCACCATCCCACGACCCATGGCATCTTTCCTCCAAGAACTTAAGACCTCAGATATATTAAAAGTATGGAGGGAAAGCTAGCTAATCACAAAGGCAAAAATATCAATAAAAGTGTGGGGACTTTTGGTGTAGAAGTCAAGCCTCTAGATTCATCACCTCCTACTCCTGGGGTTCCTTCAGGATGTGGGGGCTTGGAGAGAAGCAGTGACCTCTCATCTACCCAGGACTCTCCTACATTCTTACAGTTTCCTGTGGATCCCAGATTTGACTTCTTCCCTAATTCCTCTCCATAGGGCAAATCGGTCTGTATGACTGTCCGCCTCAGACCTGGAGGACAAGACCTGATGGGCAAGGAGGTGAGGGGTGAGTGAGAGATCCCAGAGAGACGAGCTAGGCTGCAAGGGGCCCAAGGACTGGCTAGAGGGGACAGTCAAGCAAGGGACTCGGGCCAGTCACGCTGGGACTGGAGGTGGAGGCTCCCAGAGAACGTCTACAGTCTGCTCCTAGGACCGGGGTGGGGGTGGGGGGCTGGGGAGTGTGTGGGGGGAACCCTAGGAGCACTGGCTACTGACCACTCCATCTGCCAGTTAGAACCAGCCAATGGGATGCATACTGGGGCACAGCATGCATGGAGCTCAGAGTTCTAATTCCCACACCTCTTCCCCAACAATAAATAGGATTCCAACTTCTCCACTTCCTTTAGCAGACCCTGTGGGACCATCAGAGAGGCTGCAAAGATGCCCCAATTCAGCATCGCCAGTGAAAGAGAGACCACCTACACATGTCCAACTACCGGGACTTGCTTAAATGGGGCACAGCGCATGTCGGGTGAATCTGTCATGGTTAGAAACTTCGCTGGGCAACGAGACTCACCGGTGTGCAAAAAGTTCAAACTTGACGCTGAGTTAGAAACGCACAATACAGACCATGTTGTGAAAAGTATAGATTAGCTAGTGGATATGGATAAAATTTTACAGTTTGTATGTCTGTCTCCACAGTTTTACATCCGTATGTATGCATGATGTACATATAGTAAATATACAGATCTGTGCAAAAATTGTGGAAAATGCTAACTATCAGCAGTTCTGTCTCAGTTTCCTTCTTTGCACTTTACTGTATATTCTGAGTGCGGGTTTTTTTTTTTTTCATCACAAAGTGTATAATTTGTCATTGCAGCACTATTTATAATAGCAAGGACATGGAAGCAACCTAGATGCCCATCAGCAGACGAATGGATAAGGAAGCTGTGGTACATATACACCATGGAATATTACTCAGCCATTAAAAAGAATTCATTTGAATCAGTTCTAATGAGATGGATGAAACTGGAGCCCATTATACAGAGTGAAGTAAGCCAGCAAGATAAAGACCAATACAGTATACTAACGCATATATATGGAATTTAGAAAGATGGTAACGATAACCCTATATGCAAAACAGAAAAAGAGACACAGATGTACAGAACAGAATTTTGGACTCTGTGGGAGAAGGCGAGGGTGGGATGTTTCGAGAGAACAGCATCAAAACATGTATATTATCTAGGGTGAAACAGATCACCAGCCCAGGCTGGATGCATGAGACAAGTGCTCGGGCCTGGTGCACTAGGAAGACCCAGAGGAATCGGGTGGAGAGGGAGGTGGGAGGGGGGGTCGGGATGGGGAATACATGTAAATCCATGGCTGATTCATGTCAATGTATGGCAAAAACCACTACAATATTGTAAAGTAATTAGCCTCCAACTAATAAAAATAAAGGGAAAAAAATAAAGTATAAAATCAAGTAAAAAAAAAAAGTGTATAATTTGTTTTCATAGTTAGAAAAGACAACCCAATACTTTGGCAGAAACCAACACAATTCTGCAAAGCAATTATCCTTCAGCTTAAAAAAATAATTTTAAAAAAAAATCTGAAAAAAAAAAAAGGAAATACAACCCAATAAATTTAAAACATCATGAAGTTAGTTCAGACCCCATAATGTCATTTCGGAAACTTTTTTCTGAACTTTCTTGATGGGTGTGTCCAAAAATATATAAGCAAGCTTTTTCATCACCATGGCAGTTAGAATGGAAGGAAGAAAAGAGGAAACAGGGAGGGAGGAAGAAAGAGATTAGCTAAATCTCCAACAGAATTGCCTAGCGCATCCTGGTTCTTCTTATGAGACAGAGAGGTTCCAGTTCAGCCTATTAACAACCATAGAGTTACAAGCTACCTGGTTGGAACCAACATTTGAAGGAAGATCAGAATATTCTTTCAAATCTGAGGCTGATTGTGATAGTCCTGAATAGGTTCATCAGGTTTTTCTGTGCAAGCCTGAATTTTGTCCAATCAACAGGCTTTGGAAAAACCCTAGGAATCACATGATAAAGTCATCTAGTGATTGCCCAACCCTGATTGTACAATAAATCAGTTGACTGGTCTCTGGGTTCCTAGAGACCTCTCAGGCATTTCCCAGTTAGTGGCTTTCACCTTGGTGCTGGAGTCGCTGGCAAGTCTTCACTTATAAGCATATGAACTAACTGATAAGTTGGAGAAACCAGGGTGATAAGTTAGGCTGACTCTATTAAAGCGTGTCCACTCAAAGCAAAACACAGAGCATCTAAGTTTTATTCAGGGTCTTCCTGAGGACTATAGTCTGGGAGACAGCTCTGAGGAACTGCTCCAGAAAGGAAGGGGAGGAGCCAGTGTATATGAATTTGGGGGCTGGGAAAAATGTGTCATCGAGCATACATCTTGGTAACTGATCACAGCTCATCACAAAGAACAGATATACCAAGTTAATGATTTTAGTGCCTTTTTTTGCATGTGACTGATGCAGAAGTCATCATTCAGAATTTATGAAATTCATCACCAGAAGAATTCATGAGATTCTTCCTGGGTCATGCATATAGGGGCCCGGTTATCCAAATCACAGAGTGCTTCATCCTGTTTTTTCATCCGGAAATCCTCTCAGGGTTCACTGTTGCTGGGAGACAGCAGCAGGTAGTGACTGAAGCCTTGTACGACTAGGTGATGAGTGATGCTGTTTGTTCTCTTTTTGTCCTCAGGTGGCCCAATTCAGTTTTAAGAACAGTCAGTTTGGGATAGCAAAAATTCCTCATAATGATTATTGACATTCTAAGTTGCCATGGGTCCAAGGTCCTTCCTTGAGGTATCAAGTCCTAAAGATAATCACCCATTCAGCAGAGTGTCTCTTCCCCAGCCACTCCCACCTTGCAGTTCAGAGTCCACCCCTGAGCAGGAAGTGGGTGGAGACCACACCTGGGGCCTGAGAGGACGCGGGTCTGTAAAAGGGCACAGGAGGTGGCTGGGTCCCTGGAGAGACGCCTCCAGCAGGAGGACTGGAGGGGCTCATGGACCTTTCTAGACCCAGGTGCAGACTCTGGAGGGAACTGGTCCTTGTGGGTAAGACAGTGGGGCTAGCAGGATGGAGGTGGAGGAGAAGGGAGTGACCCAGGACCCTCAGCAGAACTTTCATGAACTCACACACCTGGGCATGGCTTGCCCAAGACACACACACACACACACACACACACACAGAAGTAACATTCATCTCTACCCACCACAAGGCATGATGATATTGAACCCCAACTCACAATTCCCAGCAATCACTTCCTCTGGGTTCACCTCCTCTGCCCTGATGCCCTCCACTGCCTCTGTGGCAGGACCCCTCCCAACCCCTCACTTTCCCCCCAAACACTCTGCTTCCTCCTGATACTGACCACTCTCGTGTTTCCCTAGTGGCCGCATACACTGTCCTCCAAAACCTCTAGGGTCCACACCTGGATCCCTGGAGCAGGGGGTCTCAGCTGTCTTTGCCTCCTCCATGGAGGCAAGGCTTAGGGTTCCCAGAGCAGCAGACACCTGCCCCCCCTCCATTTAGGAGATAACAGATACACACCCCCATTGGTGTTTGTGCCACTGAACCTAGATGATAAATCAAAGACAGTGTAAATCCTCTTGGGGGAGTTTAATCCCCCTAGATAACCATTCTGAGCCCTCCTGCTGGGCTCCACCCTGATCTCCGGGGAGCTGGGGACACAGAAGTGAATCAAGAAGGAAGATGGACATGGGGAGGAGGGAGCAGGGATCCGGGTGCTAGAAGTGGGGAAGAGTATGTGTGACAGGTCAAGAAGAGCTGTGTGTGTGGCTGGGGCACACAGTTAGGATGCTGTGTCTTCTGGTGAATGAATGAAGATGGTAAAGTAGGGTAGGTGTGACTCTAAAAGAGCCTGCATTAGGTCCTAGAGACCAGTTCTCTCTACATGTCTCACAAGCTATGCTAAGGGTTTGAACTTGTTGTGAGAACACTGGGGAGCCATGGAAGATACGTGAGCAGAGGGAGAGCAGGGTCACCTGTGAGGCTACATAAGGATCCACAAAACTGACCTGTGAGGATGGACTGGAGTTCAGGGAGGAGGCCAGCCTGGAACAGGATGATAAAAGAATGCACCAGGGCAGGGACTGAGGTGATGGAGAGCAGGGGAACAGACTGCCAAGTCCTTCAGGAGCTAGAAGCCCTTGACCCATTTTCCAAGGTCTCTGTGGATCACGGTCTGCATGTGTAAACCTGTGTGCATGTATGTATGTGTGTGTGTCTTTTTCTGTTTGTCTTCCTCAGCCAGTCTGCTGGCATGCGTGATCCGCCAGGCCTCCAGCCAAATCTACATCGCCCCGGATTCACTCATCGGAGTGGAAAGATATATGAGCTCACTGGCCATTGAGAACGCCCCTGAAGATGTTCAGGAATACAGCTGGCACCGGGGTGCAAATGACACTGAGGAAAATCTGATTATCAGCTACAACACCACATCTCATTCCAGGCGGGATGGGCCCATGTACAGCGGCCGGGAAAGTGTGTCCATTAGAGGTACCCTGAGGATCAGGAGGTCACAGTTAAATGACACGGGGAACTACACAGTGAGGGTGGACACCATCAATGACACCCAGAGAGCAACTGGCTGGCTCGAGATTCTAGGTGAGTTGGCAGCTGCCCCACCACCCAACTGCAGCTGAATTGGACTGGAGGTTTAGGGGATGGTGTCCCTTGGAACTCACACCGTCCAGCCTCCACCCACCTCCAGATGACACTGGGAGCCTTGGTGGATGGTAGCCCAGCTTCTCCCCAGAAATGGGATCCTCACTACCTTCAAGGGCTTCAGGTTCCCTCTCAGTGTATTAGTTATCTCCTGCTGTGTGACAAATAGCCTCAAACTTAGTAGCTTAAAAGAACACCCACTTCTGTGAGTCAGAAGTTCTGATGTGGCTCAGCCATTTCCAGCACTGAGACTCACAGGGTGTTGGCCAGGGCCGTGTTCTCACGTGTGACTCTGTCCACAGGATTTCACACCCTGGCTCTTTGCCTCTTCAAGGCTAACAAAAATCTCTCTGTCTAGAGAGGAGTCTAATACAACAAAGCTAATGATGACAGTGAGAGACAGCCCATCACCTTAGCCACATTCAATACGCTACAAGAAAGTCAGGAGCTCCACTCGCATTGAGGGGATGGGATTATAGAGGAGTTATACCAGGGAGTGGAGATCATGGGGCCATCTTGGAATTCTGTCTACTCCAATGAGCTCTTGGTGTTCCACAGGGCTAAGGCAGGACAGTATGGATTTTGAAGGCTGGAAGAACTTAGTTCACCTCTGACTCTTTATATACCATGTCACCTTTTGAGTCTCAGTTTTCTCATCTGTAAAATGGCAGTATTATCCATCGCTGTGGTCTGCCTTAAGGTTAGAGGCAGAAATTTGTAAAGAGAATGGGAACAGTTAATGGGAGGAATTGTTATGGAGAACAAACACCATCTCTCACTTTGAGTTCTATCTGCACTTCCTTTGATGGGGATGTCCTGGTTTGGGGGTTCAGAAGCAACCATCAGGCCACTGGACAATAGTAAGAACTCACAGTTATTATAATGGAGCCATAGAGATGGCTCAGAGCATTGGAAGACAGGCTCAGTAGAGAACCCCCATCTCGACTGCCTCATGCCCATCCCTGCTTCTCTGTCCCTCTCAGCCCTAGGGATGCTCTCTTGCCAGGATCCTAGGTCCTATCTTATAATTCTGGGCTTCTCCCCCAACATACCCTGAAATCCCCATTGGAGAGGAGCAGAGCGTGGGGAGACAGATCCAACCCCTAACCTTCTGCTCCCTGCTTCACCCAGAGTTGGAAATCCCGCAAATCTCAGTCAACACCACCTCCGTCGTAGATGGCGAGGATGCGGTGGCTGCCACTTGCTACACCAGTGACAGCCACGTCCAATGGTATGTGAATTATGTACCCGTGTCCGGCAATTACCGGATGACCATCTCCCCGGACAACAAGACCCTCGTCATCCGAATGTTCGGCCGCTTCGACTCACCACTTCAGTGCGGGATAGAAATTCTCCCAGAGCTCATTCAGAAAAGTGACCTCGTCTATGTGACAGTGGCCTGTGAGTGTTCTGGGGTTGTGAGAGTGAAGCCAGGGGTGGGGCTCAGGGTTTTCCCAGGGTGTAGCAGTAAGACCGGCAGAACTGGAGAGAGGGGCATGAGCCTCCTTGCAGACAGCTGCCCTGGGTTTGAGTCCCAGGTTTGACTATTTAACCCTTAGGCTTCAGAACCCTACTCACTGCTCAGAACCCTGGTCTCCACTCTGTTTAAAATGGGGGCCCTAATCCCTACCTCTCAGATTAGAAATAGTGTGAATTTGTGACACCTGTCTCGAGTCTTAATTTTTCAAAACCCAACTGTGCACAGGTCTTCAAATTCAGCTCCCTGATCATTTTATTCAGTTCTTCTAAATTTAGTAAAAATCATATTCACTTTTGCTGTTACTGGGATGGGATTGATTATACTCCCCTAAAGAATTTGGTTTTCAAGCTAAGTTATGTGTTTTATAGACACTCTGTTGAAGTCCTCCACTGCCCATCAACACAAATTGGCAACCCATTCAGACCTGCTCAAATTCTCTTGTAAATCCAAGGCACTAAACTTAGAAATGCAGTGAAACTCAGATTCTTTGAAACATTCCAGGACTGTTCACACTGACCAACTCTTTCACCTCTTTCAACTGGGAAACACATCAAGTCTAGCCTCATTATCACATTTAAATCTGGAATGACTCTTGCAGTGTCTCAGATTTCCTAACCCGAGAGCTGTGGACAAAGGGCTCATCATTTCTGACCTCCCGCGCTGCTCACTGGCCAGAGGTTCGGAACCAAAGCCAAAGACACCGGGGCTGCAAGCATTCAGGGAAATTCCTCCCAGGTCATAAGGGTACTTGCCTGGTCCTTTTGTAGGTCAACAGGGGGACTCGTGAATCCCTAAACCTCTCCTCTGAGCCTCGTTATCCTCAGGCATGAAATGGATCAAGAGTGGCTGTGATCACGTGGGTCGTGTGGGAATTGAGTGAGTGTGTGAATGTGTGACATGTTTAAAACATGCCCGGAGTGCAGTAGGTGTGATGCCTGCTTCTACTCTATGCCTATTTTATGTGAAGGGCAGCCAGGGAGCTGGGCTGTAGTACCTCTTGGTAACAGAAGATGCTACGGTTACTGTCATTGTCGTTGGCTCAGCTGCCCTAGCTGGGATGGATCTGGGAGTTTGCTTGGGGTACAGAGTGGGGGTATCTCAGGACTGGGGGAGGACTTCATGTGGACTGAGGGAAGGAGTCGGGACTCCCAGGTGTCAGAAGCATGGTTCCGGGGGTCCTGCCCTGTCTCTGCAGATGGGCCCTACAGTCTGCTGCTCAGCAGTAGTCCCACTGACTTCAACGGCATCCTGTCTGCTGAGATCGGCTCCCAGGTGGAGATGAAGTGCATCTCCTATTCCAGACCAGAATCCAAGTACCGCTGGATCCACAATGGCTCCCTCCTGAGCTTCTCGGAGAAGAACTTCACCCTCCCGAGTCTGACCTGGGACCAGATGGGCAGATACAGGTGCATCGCGGAGAACTCCGCCACCCAGGTCACCTTGTATGAAGAAGTCCATGTCCAGGCACCCTGTGAGTGCAGCAGAGGGCCGTCGCTCTCCCCAAGTCTCCCCACTTCTATGCCTCTGCCTGGGGGGTGCCTGTCATCAGAAATGTCCTCTTCAGCGTGTGTTGCCATGCTCACATTAGTCAGATGAAGTCCCCTTAACCTCCCAAGTCCAAACTGTCTCCTTTATGAAGCCCCCAGAATTCTCAGGTCAGAGTTGGAGCGAATTCCAGGGATGCAGGATCAGCCAACACTGACTGAGCACTTACTCTGTGCCAGCAGCCACCATTCTAACCTGGGTGACCCTCCAGCCTCCCTACAGAGTAAGTGACCTTTATCAGCATCACCTCCACTCTACGGGTGACCAAATGGAGCCACAGAGAGTTTGGGTGCTTTGTTCAAGGCTCCAGTTCTAATGGGCAGAGGAGGCAAGATACGAACCCTGGCCGTCTGACCTCATACCCTCTGCCCTCCACAGATCCTCGGGGCTGCTCTGAGATGAGGAAGAGCAAACATGCCAGGGGCAGGTGATGCAGGGGAGGTGGGGAGCTGTCCATGGTGTGGCCTCTGAAGCTGTTTAGGAAGGAGTCTGCATGTGGGGGAGGCACCTATTCAGGGACCCCACGCCCAATCCTCTACACCACGGAGAGAGATGGACAGGCTTGGGAGAGAGCAGTCATGCAGGGCCATGAAGAGCAGGCGCACTGGAGCCCAGTGACCTGAGATCAAATACCAGCTCTGCCGCTGCCCCCTGCATGAACAGGGGCAGCAGCGTCACCTCTCTGAGCCCCAGTTTCCCCCTTTGCAGTTTGATAGTGAGGGTTCTAGTCGATGGGGTTGCTACATGAGGGACATCAGACAGGGCACGAGAAGCTGTCAGCCTGGCTCAGAATGACGTGAGTGGACACTGAATGGGGGCTGGAGACATTTATTTCAGTCCCTCCACACTATTTGCTAAGCATCGAACAGATACAATTTTTGTGTATTTTTGTGTATGAATGATGCTTCAATTTACGCCATTTGACACCCACTGGACTATTAAACTTCAGGAGGACAGAGAGAGGTTAGGCAAGCACTTTGACCATCATTTGGCCCCAGTTTTTAACACGGTCCTGGCACACAGTTGGAGCCCAGTGAAGGAATCTCTGTGGAACGAGTTCATGACCCTGTGTATCCAGCACAGCCTGCCCTGCCGCCCTCTCTCCCCTCACTTGGGCTCATGCTTTTCCAGAGCACTTCTTGCTACCTGTGATGAAGTGGGATGTTTCTTTGCTTAATTGCTGACCTGCTCCATGTCCCAGCTAGAGAGTCTGCCCCATCAAGTCAAGAAGTTTCTTTTGTTCACTGCTGAGCCCCTAGCACTCAGAACAGAGCTTCACACATAGAAGAAGGTGCTGAGAAATCGTCAAAGAGCAGATGTGTGAGCATACGAAGGGATGAGCGAATGATGCTCTTGACCTCTCTGCGTCTTCTCCTCCTAGGGCACCGGCCTGTTGTCAGCAGAAGTTTCACCATCTCAGGATCCTTGTTGGTGCTTCTCATCATATTCATAGTTCTGGGCTTCACCCACTTCCTTGTGGTCCTGATCCGTGCCCTGTTCAGACATTACTCTACCAGGTACCTATTGCATTGGGCCCAGGGTGGGGCACTGGCTGGAGGCTCGAACTCAAGGGACAGCACATCCTTGAGAGGGTAGGCAGAGCCAGAATGGGGAAGGGACCAGCCAGGAACTGAGTATTCAGGGATCATCTGGGCAAACTATTAGATAACAAGGACACGAGGCTCCATTTCCTCACCTGTAAAGTGGAGGTGATGAAAGGACTGATGCTGAAGCTGAAGCTCCAATACTTTGGTCACCTGAGGCGAAGAGCCGATACATTGAAAAAGACCCTGATGCTGGGGAAGATTGAGGGCAGGAGGAGAAGGGGGAGACAGAGGATGAGGTGGTTTCATAGCATCACCAACTAGATGGACATGAGTTTGAGTAAACTCCAGGATATAGTGAGGGACAGGGGGGCCTGGCATGCTGCAGTCCACGGGGTTGCAAAGAGTCAGACACAATGAAGCAACTAAACAACAACAATAGCAGCAAAGTGGAGGTGATGCTGATAACAATCACTTACTCTGTACAGAGACTGGTAGTGTCATGCAGGTTACAGCGGTGGCTGCTGGCATGGAGGAAGTGCTCAGAAAATGTTGGCTCTCCTTATCTCCCTGGAATTTACCCCAACTCTGATCTTGGGACTCTAGGGACTTCATAGACTTGAACCTAGGAAGTTGTGTGACTTTGGGCAAGTGACTGCCCAAGCACCTCACTAAACTCCTATTCTTTCAGCCACAAAATATATCTTGTGTATCTGTTCAGGAAAATTTCTGTAAATGATCTACCATAGTGCCTGGCATAAAACAGATGTGAAATTCATCACTGTCAATTATCAGGCCAGGTAGTACCAATACCTTTTCCAGAACACCCAATCTGTTTTCCCTCTCCCCCGCCCCACAGCATTGCTCTATAGCGACCTTAAGACCTCAGAAATATTAAACTGTGCAGATGTTGGAGACACTCATTGTAAGGGGTAAGCTCCCAGATTCATAATCTCTCTTAGGAGTACAGGGGCTTGGAAAGAAGAAGCTGACCCCTCATCTACCCAGGACTCACAGTTTCCTATGGATCCCAGGTCTGACTTCTTCCCTAATTTCTCTCCATAGGGCAAATCGGTCTATATGACTGTCCGCCTCGGACCTGGAGGATAAAACCGGACAGGCAAGGAGGTGAGGCGGGAGTCTGAGTCCCCAGA
This sequence comes from Cervus canadensis, assembly GCF_019320065.1. Lineage (NCBI taxonomy): Eukaryota > Metazoa > Chordata > Mammalia > Artiodactyla > Cervidae > Cervus > Cervus canadensis. Next base: position 22,025,044 of record NC_057403.1, on the reverse strand, counting down.
GAGACGAGCTAGGCTGGAAGGGGCTCAGGGACTGGCTGGAGGGGACAGTCAAGCAAGGGACTCGGGCCAGTCACGCTGGGACTGGAGGTGGAGGCTCCCAGAGAACGTCTCCAGTCTGCTCCTAGGACCAGGGGGTGGTGGGAGGGTGGGGAACCCCAGGAGCGCATGGCTACTGACCACTCCATCTGCCAATCAGAACCAGCCAATGGGATGCAGACTGGGGCGGGGCTCTAATTCCCACGCCTCTTCCCCACCAGTAAATAGAATTCCAACTTCTCTACTTCCTTATCCAGACCCTGTGGGACCATCAGAGAGGCTGCAAAGATGCCCCATTGCAGCATCGCCAGTGACAGAGAGATGGAACCACAGCGCATGTCGGGTGAATGTCATGGTTAGAAACTTTGCTGGGCAACGATACTCACTAGCGTGCCAAATGTTCACAACTTGATGCCTAGTTAGAAACGCACAATACAGACCTGGGTCTGATAGGACCATGTTGTGAAAAGTATAGATTAGTTAATTGATGTAGGTACAATATTACAGTATGTGTACACACACACACATATGCTATATATATCCAGTGAGATGGTTGGATGGCATCGTGGACTCAATGGACATGAGTTTGCACAAACTCTGAGAGATAGTGAAAGACAGGCGAGCCTGGCGTGCTGCAGTCCATGGCACAAAGAGTGGAACACAACTTAGCAAGTGAACAACAATGATATCCACAACAACAATATCCACATATAGATATACCATATATATCTCCATATATGTAAATATCTGTGCACAAATTGTAGAAGCTGTTAACTCTTAACGGTGCTATCTAAATTTTCTTTTTGCACTTTACTGTCTGCTCTGAAGTGGTTTTTTTTTTTCTTCTCAAAGTGTATACGTTGTTTTCATATTTAGTATAAGAACCAATAAAATTAAAACAACATACGGTTTATTGAGACCTCATAATGCCGTGTCTGGAACGTTTCCTTGAGCTCTCTTCATGCATGTATCCAAAAATATCTCAGTCAATTTGCTCATCCCCATAACAGAATAGAAATAAGGGAGAGAGGGAGAAAGAAAAAGATAGAGAGACTCTCTCCTGGCGAGATCTATGGGCGTGTGGAGGCCCAGCTGATCCCCTGTGGTTGTCGCCTGCTCTCAGGAAATACCTGACTGTTTGAAGTTTCAGGAAGCAGTTAGTGCCGTTTCTGGGCACAATGCAGTCTCCTCGGCCCATTGCCTCAGACCTCTTCTTCCGTCTTGGGGTCCTCTAACCTTCATCTCATCTGTATCTGCCTGTCTCCGAGTCACTAGGTCATTCACTGCCGTTTCTTCAAGAAAAATCAAAAGTCGTCATGGGAGGTTATTTCGTGCAAACACATGGCCAAGGGGTCTGCTGGTTGCCTGACCCAACAACAGCCCATGAGGAAGAGACCCTCAGAAACCGGCAGGGGTGTGAGTCCCAACGCTGCCCCGAGAGGCTGTGTGACCCCGAGGCAGCCGCCTAACCTCTCGGAGCCTGGTTCCTCATCTCCATAACCTGCGCGACACTTTGCATTCCTCGGGATCCTTCAGCACACCTGGCGCAGAGCCTCACACCGGCCAGGTGCTTGGCAAAGGTCCCAGAAAGCCATACGTGTGTCTGATTGATTTTTAGAAGAAAGCTACTGTGAGACTCCACCGCCCAGCTGGGACCCAGCAAGGGCACAGGCGACCTCCCACACCCCGGTTCATTCCCCAGCCTGATTCAGAAGTGAGAACGCCTCCGGGACCTTTGAATTAATCCCTGGTATCATCTGGGGAGTGTGGGGGAGTTATTAATTCTCCTGTTCAAACCCGGAAGGCGTCCTGGGTGGGGCTGGCAATGGCCAAGCCTCGTCAAGTAAACAGGGACCTTCCTCTGGGAGGAGCGATGAGGTTTTTTATTTCATGGTGAGCGCCGGAAGGGAGAAGGAAAAGAGTGGGCGGGGCTTTCTGCCTGTCACTGCCTGGGTCCGCCCACCGAGCACGGGTCATCCCAGGACTGCAGCTGAGGGGCTCAGAAAAAGCTGGGAGGGTTGTTACGAATAGCGATTCAGGTGGAGGAGGCAACAGGGATCCCAGTCCTTGTTAGGAGAGAATCGGGACTGTGAGCTGCCGTGAGAAATTCTTCTGGATGTAAATTGTCAAGATTTGAGACGGGAACTGTCTGGCCCTGTCCCAGGCTGCCAGCTCCCTCCCCTGTGGAGTCAGATTGGAAAGAAGTGCCTGTTATTGCATCTTGGTGCCGCGTCTATATGTTCTCCCTACACATCCCAACCCCCTTTTCGTGGTCTCTGTGCTCCATTATTTAACCACCATTGTTGTTGTTTAGTCACTAAGTCGTGTCCAACAATTTTGCACACCCATGGACTGCAGCCTGTCATATCTATGCATTAAGATGCGTTAGATTCACATATATTTCCAAAATCACCTGATGTGAATAATTAAAAACTAAACACATCCCTCATAGGCTTCCCTCAAAGCTCAGTCGGTAAAGAATCCGCCTGCTTGCGATGCAGGAGACTGTGGTTCGATTCCTGGGTTGGGAAGATCCGCTGGAGAAGGGAAAGGCTACCCACTTCAGTATTCTGGCCTGGAGAATTCCATGGACTATACAGTCCGTGCGAAGAAGGCAATGGCACCCCACTCCAGTACTCTTGCCTGGAAAATCCCATGGATGGAGGAGCCTGGTAGGTTGCAGTCCATGGGGTCGCTAAGAGTTGGACACGACTGAGCGGCTTCACTTTCACTTTTCACTTTCATGCATCGGAGACGGAAATGGCAACCCACTCCACTGTTCTTGCCTGGAGAATCCCAGGGACAGCGGAGCCTGGTGGGCTGCCATCTATGGGGTCGCACAGAGTCAGACACAACTGAGCGACTTTCACTGTCACTATACAGACTTCCCTGTAGCTCAGACGGTAAAGAATCTGCCTGCAATGCAGGAGACCGGGATTTGTTCCCTGGGTTGGCAAGTTCCTCTGGAGAAGGGAATGGCAATCCACTCCAGTATTCTTCCAGCTACAGAGTCTGTGGGAGTCGCAAAAGTTGGACACAACTGAGCGACTAACACACACAAACACATCCCAAGTTAACCACTGCGTATTCCCATTGACAGAGATGGGCACGTATTCTACGTTTATATCTAAACCTGTATCTCCGTTAAAAAAGTCAAATCACTCTCTTGCACACGTGAAACTAATGTAATATCGTAAGTCAATTGTGTGTGCTCAGTCGTGTCTGACTCTGCAGTCCCATGGACAGTAGTCCACCAGGCTCCTCTGTCCATGGAATTTTCCAGGCAAGAATACTGTAGAGCGTTGGCATTTCCTTCTCCAATGGATCATGTTTTGTCAGAACTCTTCACTATGACTCATCCGTCTTGGGTGGCCCTGAGCTACGGCTCATAGCTTCATTGAGTTATGCAAGCCCCCTCACCAGAACAAGGCTGTGATCCATGAAGGAGGAATTTCTGATACTACACATTAATTTTACCTATTCCTGAGCTTCATAGCAATGAGATTATAAGGTATGTTTTCTTCTGAATCTGGTTTCTTTCACTCAACATGTATTCAAAATTCATTCTCGTTACAGGTGCCATTGTTCTTTTTTTCTTTTTCTTTTTTTTTTTGAGGACTAGTATTCCATTGTATGGATATACCATACTTTGGTCATCCATCCTCTTTTAGTATTTGGTTTATTTCCACATTTTGGCCATTATAAATAATGCTGCTGTAAACAGTCACATATAAGTGTTTGTGTGGATATTTGCTTTTATTCTCCCTGAGTAAATATCTAGGAGTAGAATTGCTGGGTCATAGAGTGGATGTATTATACTTAACTGTACACAAAACTGCCATATCATCTTCCAAAGCAGTTGTACTATTTACATTCCTCCCAAGAAATCTGTGGCTTCCCAGGTGGTTCAAGAATCCGCCTGCCACGGCAGGAGATGCAAGTTCAATCCCTGGTTTGGGAAGATCACAGGAGTAAGCAATGGCAACCTACTCCAATATTCTTGCATGGAAAATTCCATGGCCAGAGGAACCTCGTGGGCTACAGTCCATGGGGTCACAGAGAGTCTGACACGACTGAGCGTCTGAGCACACACAGAAATGTATAAGAGTTCCAGTTCCTCCATGTCCCCTCCAACATTTGGTATGCTTAGGCTTTAAAATTTTAGCTACTGTAACAGATGTGATAGGACATCTATTGTGATTCTAATTTTCATTTCTCTGGCATCTTTTGAGCACCTTTTCATGTGCCATTTGGATCTCTTCTCTTACAAAAATATATAAACAAGACCTTTTTCCCAATTTAAAAATTAGGTTGTCATTGGTGTAAAAAGGCAAAATTCAACCGAGTGGATTTAAGTATCTAGTTAGATATTTGCTTATTCACGAATCAGGCAACATCTCACTTAACAAGTAGAAAGATGTACAAAATGGAAGGCTTTTATATCAGAAGGATGCAGGGACCAGGATAAAAATGAATTACCTCATCTTTCTTTGGGAGATACAGATCTATATGGGATATCATCCACTAGTGCTGACCAGGAAATTCCCAACTGACTGGTTAAAGGTCACACCCTTGGGAGGCTGAAACTGCAATTAAGTTAGGTAATAAGTGTTGTTTGCTGATGTGGGGCTTAGCACGTATGACTCCATTTGGGGCCCAACTTCTTTTTTGAAAACATTGGTTTATCAACTAGTAAGAATTCTTTATATTTAAGTTCAACCTGTCTTTCAGGGATCTCTTGATAGATAGAAGATATAGATAGATATGATTTTCTCCCACTTTATAGTTTCCCTTTTATATTCTTAATTCTGTCTTTGATGAACAGAAGTGTTTAATGAAGCCTAATTTATGTATTTTTATGCTTAGTATTTTGGATGTCCTTTAAGAATTCTTTGCACATCCATAGATATTCTTCTAAGTTTTCTTCTAGAGTAATGCTGTCCAAAAGAAATAGAATGCAAGCCATGTATGTAATGTTAAAAGTCTTAATAGCCACCATAGAACAACAACTTGGTGAAATTACTTTTAAATTTTATTTATTTATGTATTTTTGGCTGCACTGGGTCATCCTTGCAGCATACGGGCTTTTTCTAGTTGAGGTGAGTGGGGGCTACTCTTCTCTGCTGTGTGTAGGATTCTCATTGTGACAGCTTCTCTTGTTGCAAAGCATGGCTTCTAGGGCGCTGGGGCTTCCATAGTTGTGGCTTGAGGGCTGTAGAGACTCAGGAGTTGTGGTGCATGGGTTTAGTTGCCCCATGGCATGTGGGATCTTAGTTCCCCTGGCCAGGGATCAAACCCACGTCCCAAGCATTGGCAGGAGGATTCTTAACCACTGGACCACCAGGGAAGTCTGAAATTACTTTTAATTGTATTATATTTAACCCACCATATCAACAATATTTAAACATGGAATTGGCAACTGAAAAAAATTCACAATGTGAGAGTTGTGAGTTAAGCTTTATTCAGGGTAAAATGAGGACTATAGCCCCGGAGACAGCCTTTCTAGGTCTAAGAAACTACTCCAAAGAGATAGGGCAAAAGGTCAGTATATATGAGACTTAGGAATATGCAAGCAAGCACATTTTTTTTTGCCACTTCATTTATGTTTTTAATTAATCACATATTTTTTTTGAAGAAGGTTTCTGCTCTCCTTGTGAAGGTTACTGCTAGTCACGAGGAGCAGATGTCACCAGGAAGGAATTGAGTGCTCTAGACACAATGAGATGCATGAATTGGGCTCATAAAATCATCTCCTGAAAATATCTAACTGTCTGAAGACATGTCCTGCCAGTTTTTCCCACAACACAGATACCTCATTCCTGATCTCCACCCTGAACTCTTTTCAGGGGGTAACGAAGGTCAGCAGCCACAGCGGCTCAGGATTTGATCTTTATTGAGGTAGATGGCAAGTGCCAATTGGTAGGTGACAGAATCAATACTAAAATTTATGAATGAGACTCTCCTTCAGAAATGGGGGTTGGGGTAAAGTAGAACGGGGCCCCAAGGGAGGCAATGGACCAAAGTCTGAGGTTGTCTGGAGGTTACACCTTGAACCCCCCTTTTAATCCATCTCCCCCTCTCCTCACCAGCCCTAAACCACACACCCCACATCCTTGTTTCTGGGACCCTGGAGCCTGGCTGCTCTGGAAACCTGACCTGCTCTGTGCCCTGGGCCTGTGAGGTGGGCATCAGTTGCTGCCACCTCCCTGGGCCCCGGACCCCCTTCTCGTTGGTGCTCACCCCATGGCACCAAACTCCCCTGTCGGGTGACCTCGCCTGGAGCTGAAGTGAGCACAGAGAGGCTTGCCCACCTCAACGTGTCCTGTGAGAGCTGGGCCAGGATGCCCGAGCCCCTGACAGGGTCCGGAGGGCAGCGGGGGTACCCGGGAACCATTACCCATAACCGGGGGTTATGGGCCTCAAACATCGGGTCACAGAATTTGGCCTGGGAGGGGGTCAGGAGGATCCCTGCCCCATCCTTTCCCCATTTCTGCAGCTCCTGGGGACACAGGGCCCATGTTCACTGAGGCCTCACTACTGACATGGATCCGCCATGTCTCTCTGTCACAGACTTTCCTCTGAACTTGAACTTGACCATGACCATCGTCCAAGGAAACAGCACAGGTAAGAAGGAAGCCCTTCTCAGGCTGCAGGAAAGGGCTGCTTCCAGCCCAGGGCCCCGCCTAATCCTGGCCCCACCTCAGTGATCCAAGACCCTCTTGTGGATGAACCCAGCAGTCCCTCCCCCTTCTCAGCCCCCATGACCACTGTGCCACCCAAGAAACAGGATGCTGCAGCCCCTCAGGATCGCCTTGTTCCTCCTCCCCATTGCACACCCCCTTCCCTCAATAAGTCCCTAGTGAAAAAAAGGGAGAGTGTTAGCTCAGCTGTGTCCAACTCTTTGTGACCACATGGACTGTAGCCCACCAGGCTCCTCTGGGATTCTCCAGGTGAGAATACTGGAGTGGGCTGCCATGCCCTTTTCCAAGGGTTCTTCCTGACCCAGGGATCGAACCCACATCTTCTGCATTGCAGGCAGATTCTTTACCTGATTTCTGAGCCACTAGGAAAGCCCCAATAAGCCCCTAGCCTCACTTTAATGCCAACTGGTTCCTTGATTTTCTCTGACATTTTATCACCTGAGCATGCTGCCTTTGGTACTATAGTTTTGCAATTGTTTTCCTTAAGACTTGGTATAAAGAGAAAAAAAAAATCCATTTGTTTTCTTCCATTCAGCTCCATGCATCTGCCCATCTTATACCCCACACCCCTCTCCTGGAACCGTTACCCATAACCTGGGGTAGGGTCAGTGCTGTGACCGCTGAGAAGGGAAGGTGCAAGGGATAAGCGTACAAGGGCATGCCCACGCCATCATCAGCTCTTGCATTTTCAGCTGATATCTCATCTTGCACCCCATCCCACTCTTGGGCCCCCTCTGTCCTGACTGACTCACTGTCTCCTAGCAGGGGCACTTATAGTATCTAGGTGCTCAGAAGGGTTGTTTCCCATGGTCCCTAATTTGCAAACAAAAAACAGAAGAATCAGAGAAGAGACAGAGGGAAGTCACAGAGAATTTAACAGTGGGTGAAAGAGGAACTTTTGACCACAGCCATCAGAGTTTAGGAGGACTTTTAACCCCACTTATTCAATTTGCAGAAGACTCTGAGGTCCAGAGTAGGCAAGTGAATTGCACAGGAAGTCAGTTCATCAGTTGACAGTTTAGGGTTCATTGGGCTGGGTGATAGGAAGTGTATGTTAATATGAGGGGGAAGAGTTGTCAACTCTTACCATGAGGTGAGGGAAGAAATTTCATTCATTCATCAACCATCTACACTGTACCTTTAGGTTTTTAGTAAAGATTCAACCCTTGCCCTTGAGAAAAGCAACATCTGGTTGGGAGACAGATCATCTGACAATTCCAATGAGACAGGGAAAGTTGCCGGGGTCCAGCCTCGGCAGGATCCAGGGGTACCCTCAGGATGAACGGCGTCGGCGAGAGAGAGACGTGAGACCAGCCTTGATAGGGCCAAGTCTGCGAGGGAGAGAGAGAGAAAGAGAGAGAGAGAGAGAATGAGAGAATGACCAGACGGGGGTGTTTGCAGGGTCTGGCAGAGTCTGGCAAATCTTTATTTTTTACTGTAGCTTTTATATTCTAAGTTAGTACATTTTTAGGGGAAGAAAGTTTAACATTACACCATCTTGTCCCTCAGGAAACGAGGGTGTTTCCAGTAACTTCTTTGTGAGTGTCTTATACATTATCTTCTGGCCTTGGGGCCTATTGACATTTTATGACCTAGGTGAATGCAAAGCTGTTTTCCTGTAATCTATTCTTTAATGAACACAAAGGTTAGTCCTTTTGCAGAAGTTATTAGTTGAATTTATCTAAAAGGTTTACAACACAAAGACTCTGCAGCTCCGGTGAGGCAGCCCCTGTTTAGCATTCCTGGTTAAAATGAACAATTCTAACCACTCTTAAAATAATATTTTTGTGTTACATTAACACGCATTTGCCAAGCAGGCTAGAATGCCAGCAAAGGGGTCTAAATTGAAACACTCCTTTCATCCTGGATAATCTTATAGGATACCGCCATCCGGGGGACATGTTGATTAAAGTTCTAAGTTGATTCTGTTTGGAGAGAAATCGGGGAAGGCCTTCTACCTGTGTCACAGAAATTAAGGAGTAGTCTAATATAGCAAGCATCAGAAAGACAGATCATCTTTAAGGTGAGCGCTGGGGCAGCTTTTCGAAATTCCTGAAGTCCTGATCTGCCTTGCTTGTCAGGCCTTCTCCTCATGACCTTGTCATGGGTGGGATCTCGTGTGCTGGCTCCCAGCAGAAAGTGCCTGTGGTGGGGAAACAAAGGCATGTGATGGGTGGGGCTCTTGCTTCTCTGACTAAAGGGTGAGTTCTCAGAGAGGAATAGGCCAAGCAGACATAGTGGAGACTTTCAGGCTCTCACAAGCGGTGTGAGTTCTGCAGATGACCCTGGACTCTCAGGTACAATGTTCCCAATCCCACTCATTCTCCCACTGTGCTGGGGATCCTCCACCAGCTACCAAGTTCTGGGCTCTGTCTGTGACCAACCCCACCTCTGCACCCTTTGGGTGCTCTCTGTCCGGTTTCTGGGGATCCCTAGTCAAAGGTGATGCCGCTATCCGTGGTGCTGATTCAGAGTTGACTGTTGACTCAGAATGTCTTGTAGCCTTGGGGAAGGGGGAAGGGAGGTTGACCACAAAGAACAAGGACCCTCGGTCTGGATTCAGGAGGGTCAACAATATGTCAGACGTGCCAGGAAGGGCCCAGGTCTATCTGGGAGGAGGGACTCCAGGGAAAGGAAGATCTCTATTCGTCTTCCTTGACCTTCTGGCCACCCTCAGGAATGTTCTGTGGACAATGCTAGGCTGTTGACATACTGGTCCAAGCACTGGGTAAGGTGAAAGCTTTGTTCTACGCCTTAATATATATGACCCCATTTCATTTTCTGAACATGCCTGACAGAAAGGGGTAATCCCCCTCATCAAATAGCGGGAGCAGCTGACAGATAAATGAGTAGCTGTAGGTACTAGTCCCAGAGCTGCAAACAATCCCACCACTTCCTTAAGGCAAAATAGTAATAAACTTCATTTATTACACAATGAAATTATTACGTCTTCCTCTTGAATCCGGATTGAGCTCATTACTGCTTTTACCAATAAAATGTGGAGGACGAGATTCACACGGCTGCGACCCAAACTCAAAGGGCAAAAATAATGTGCTCTATGAAATAAAGTTAAAGTGAAGTCGCTCAGTCGTGTCCGACTCTTTGCGACCCCATGGACTGTAGCCTACCAGGCTCCTCCGTCCATGG